>NC_041386.1:153963629-154012687 GCF_002162155.2 Triticum dicoccoides | reverse complement strand
ATATAAATCCCCCAAAACAAGAGCTTCCCGTTTTTCGTTCCTACGATGTTGTGTCGTGCATGTACCTACTTGTATAGTGGTAGTACTAGTTGTAGTACAAACTTCGTAAAAGTAGGAGTAGTAGTACGGAGTGCTCCTATTCTATCAACGAGCCCCGTCTGACACCAAATTTCTTGGCTTCCAGGCTACAACTAGATCTTCCCCTCCTTGTTTCTATTTTCCAACACGGTGGGCGGAATACGGTTTGCCGATAGTCGGTGTGCTCAACAGCGGACCCACATGAAAGTGAAAATGCTAGGCAACACGCCTTCCCTAGTTTGTGGCATGCTGGACGGGCTGTGGAGTACTCCCGATTCCCGGGCGTGTGGGGGTGCGACGCGAACGTGGCATGCCTTTTTCTTTTACTAGCAATGTGCTTGTGCGTTGCGACAGATCCAAATTAGAATAGTACTTGTTCACAAACTTGAAAGAAAACACATTTGTTTTGTTATACATATATACCACTAAAAATATATTACTTTTCACTCAAAATATATTTCTCACGCTGTTTTGATGAGGTGAGGGAGGGATGTGGTTGCTTTCAAGATAGTAAGGGGTTTTCTGCAAATTGGAGCAGAGAAGTGGGCTATTGTTGCAAAAATGCCACAACTTACCTCACAGACATTAGATGCAGATCTAATGGTTAGAAATGATGGATGGCAGACACACCACCATCACCAACTGAGTCTTTTATAGGAGACTAGCAAGATGCCCATGCGTTGCATGGAACATCAAGATGCATTTGTATGAGTAGTTTATCTTGTGGGAGAAAAGGATGAATGTTGGAAGGCCTTATTTGCAAATGTGGAGAGGTGTGTGGTATCTTTTTGCAATATTTCCATAGTTTTCTTCCTATCCATCAGATATAAATCCGACGACCTATATTGCAGGATGGCAGGCACACCATCATCACCAACTCTATTTTTTATAAGAGTAGAGATAGGGAAACATGTATAAATTGTAACATTTGGTTCTGCTCCTTGGCACGATCGATAGCAGGGCTTTTTCCGCCAGATAAGCAGGGTAGCAGCTAGGTTGGCGCATCATCGGTTTGGTCATATGCGGTTCGACATGTTGTAGTGTTTCTAGGAAGATGCATGTGTGTTGCACGAAGTTGATGGAAAAGGTAAGCACAACTTATAAATTGACGGATGGAGTACTAGTTACAGTGATGCATATAATTGCCTCCAAATGTGAGAAAAGGGATTGCACATGTCTGTATTAACTGGAATGAGAATTCAGTGGCGTAATAAGAATTAAGGCCACGATGATGTTATCGCTGCGGTGGTTACATGAGGCAAGAAGAAAGATGCATCCATCAATGTACGACCTCCTCCTCCTCCTCGACTCAATGCGCCGGGCCACCGACCGGCAGCATAGGAGCGACGACTTCTGTGGTGAGGTCAAGGTGTTTCTCAACAAAGGTGTCCAATGCTTCTAGCTGGTTGATGAAGGCCAACTTCGCAGCGTCCTCACTGGCCTTGTAGATACCTATGTACACGACTTCCTCGTACACGTGGATGTGTAGTTTGATGAATTCTTGTAGGGCGAGGTGCCTTGCGGTGAGCGCGACTTCCAGGTGGACATTCTTCGTTGCATCGGCGTGCAGTCACAGGGCCACCAGGGCTTGAAAGAGGTTCTCGCCATGGAGGCCGATTAGGGAGGCATGTAATGAGGAGCCCGGGCGCGTGGGCTGGAGGAGTATAGCAATGTCGTCCGCGAGCTTCTTGATGACGGTGAACTTGTTGATGGTGGCAACGATCATCTGGTCCAACTGAGAGTTGTAGCTGGCGTCAACAATGGCCATGAACCAGCCAGTCACCAACACCGTCTGTAGAGGATCCTCAGTGCCATGCCGCAGGCCGGCATCATGGATCATCTGGCATAGCCGCTGGCCGCTCGTGCGCATCGCTGCCATGGGTCTAAAGTGAGCACTTTTGCGCTTACTGTAGGTGCTTAGGTGCGTACGATGTGGTAGATGCATTGGAATGGAGGGGCGCCTTTATATGAGTGCAAACTGCATTGCATTCACATCGTGCTGCCTCTTTTCCCCCTCCTCCTCCCATTACTTCCCTCATGCATTTAGGATGTTAATTGAAGGAGGATGCATCATTGTCCATTCAACATTTCGGGAACTGCTACCCTCTCCCTCGTTTGCATCAAAGCCATATCGAGAACTATCCTGGTTTACTAGTAGCTATCAAATTGAATAGTACTGCACTGCCCGCTGCACGCCCGGCTGAACACGCCTCCTCTCCTCCATCAAACTCCTCCATTAAACCCACATGCAAATCGAGAAACTTACTTCAGCCACACGTCTGTTCATGAGCGGGCCGGAATTAAATGCAATGCCGGCCGAGATCCTCCCGTTCGCCCTTAGTTCAAATGAGGCCAGACGCCGACCAAGATCCTACCGTCCGCCCTATATTTAAACGAGGCTAGACAGACAGCGGGCAAGAATTGCACCCCTCTGCCGCTCCCCCATCTCCTCCTTCGCCATTTTCTCCACTCTTCTGATGGCTTCCGAGGAGCCGTTCTTCGGCATACTACCCGGCTAGGTGGCCCGCCGAGCCCTCCGAATACGAGCGAGGCCACTCGGTGCTTCACCAACCTCGCTTGGCCCGACGGAGCCAGTTGCTGCCCCAAGCCGCCGCGTGGTTCAGCAACTTGCCGCTCCAGTTCAGCTCAATGAGGAGTGGCGAGTTGCTCCATGCCGGCACAGCGGTGAGCACGATGGCACAGGCGTCATCGCTGCCGCGTCGTACCACGCCACCAGTATCTGCAGTGGCTGGGCCTCCCATGTCTGTGGGCGTGCCTCCCGTGCCTGTGGGCATGCCTCCCGTGCCTACGCCAGCACCATGCATGCAGAGATAGAAGTCGGGTGCGTGGAGAGCGGCGAGTCAGTGGACAGCTTCTCTGTGCCCACTGAGGGAGTCCTGGACTAAGGGGTCCACGGATGGTCGGGCTATGTGACATGGGCCAGACTGATGGGCCGCAAAGATACAAGATGGAAGGCCTTCCCCTGTGTCCGGATGGGACTCTCCTTTGCGTGGACGGCAAGTTTGGTGATCAGATGTGTAGTTTACTTCTATGTAAACCGACTCTGTACACCCTAGCCCCCTTCGGTGTCTATATATAAACCGGATGGTTTAGTCCGTAGAGGCAATCACAAATCATACAGGCTAGACATCTAGGGTTTAGCCATTACGATCTCGAGGTAGATTAACTCTTGTAACCCCTATACCCATCAAAGTCAATCGAGCAGGAAGTACGGTATTACCTCCATTAAAGAGGGCCCCAACCTGGGTAACATCATGTCCCCTGCCTCCTGTTACCTTTGATCCTCAGACGCACAATTCGGGACCCCCTACCCGAGATCTGCCGGTTTTGAGACTGACATTGGTGCTTTCATTGAGAGTTCCTCCGTGTCGACAACAGAAGGATCGATGGCTTGCCTTGTCATCAATGACAAAATCACCTCTGGAAAGGCCCTAGTTCCTGGGCAGATTCTCTAGCTCGGCAGTTTTACCAAGGGTGTCCGCTCAGCCGTTAAGCCAAAGGCGGTCCCCCAAATTGCCCAAAGTCATCTCCGCATCGGCCTCGAACACCCCGACAAGATGGATCCAGCAGATATTTCATCTTTGAACAAACTGCTAGGTTGCATCGCCGCCCTGGGGGTCGCAATAGACTACGATTGGATTGGGCTTAAACCCGATCAGAGGGAAATCAGGTCCCCACCGATCACCCATCTGATGGCCGTTGTGGAGGAACAAGCCGAGGATACCTCTCCGCCTATGCTGAGAACAAGCTATGTTCGGATTTCTGAGCCTTGCGAGCCGGATACCCATCTTCGGGAAGAGACCTCCTATCCTCCGGACATAGAACCAGAAAGCACCTGGAAAGCCCAGACAGCCCGGTGGGAACCACCCGCCTTTAAGCCACCCACCGGACGGGAAAAAGGATGCACCCTCACGGGGTACCCGATCATCATCCCGTGGACAAGAAAATTAAGCCCTTAACGGGACACAGAACTGTCCTTGATGTATGGCACGACAAGCCCTGTCAGATACACACGACGCTGAATTCCGAACCAACGCACAGCCTTCAGGCATGTTGGGTACTCCGGTAGGTGGCTAAGAGCGGTGAAGCTATCCTCAGCAATACAACCTCAGAGAAATACTCTCCAGAGGATGACGATTTCAACGTCTTTATGGTCTTTGAGACATTTTCTTCAAATAATCGGCGTAAAGGGGCACTCCGCGACCTCGCCGAAATCAACCAAATAGCCGCAGTAAATCCTTGGAACGATACAGTGATAACTTTCACCGCCAACGACGAACCAAGGGCTCGATCAGTCCGTGCACCAGCTGCTTTGGTCCTAAACCCAATCGTCGACGGCTTTCGGCTTACTAAAGTGCTCATCGGTGGCGGCAGCGGACTGAACCTCATCTACAAAGACACAGTCGATAAAATGCAAATAGACAAGAGCCGCATCGAGCAAAGCAGTACAACCTTTCGAGGCATTATCCCCAGTCGAGAAGGTCGATGCTCGGGGAAAACTAAAATCGATGTGGTATTCGGCACGCTGGAGAACTACAGGTCCGAAGAGTTAATCTTCCACGTGGCACCTTTCAATAGCGGATATCACACCCTGTTGGGGCGAGACGCATTCACACACTTTCAAGCCATACCCCATTACGGGTACATGAAGCTCAAAATGCCCGGGCCCAACAGAGTTATCACTATCACCAGTGATCCGGACATAGCAGTTCGCACCGAAAACAAAACCGCATCCTTGTCCCTCGAGGCATTATCTGAGGCCCTTGCTGCCGAGGAGCTCACCGCTTTGGGTTCCACAGTGGATAGAGATGATGTAATCCTCGATAAAAGGCCTAAGTCCACTTCTTTCAAGCCAGCAGACGAAATAGTCCAATTCCAAGTTCACCCGACGGATCCTAATAAAACAGCAACCATTGGAGCACAGCTGGATCCGACGGTCGACGCCGCTCTAAGAGCTTTCTTGCGCGAGAATTGGGACATCTTTGCCTGGCATCCTTCAGATATGCCAGGAATTCCACGCAGACTGGCCGAACACAGCCTCAACATAATAAAGGGGTTCGAGCCAGTCAAGCAAATGCTACGGCAATTTTCCGAACCCTAGCGACAAGCTATGGGGGAGGAGCTAGCCAAACTACTTGAAGCTAGGTTCATTAGAGAGATCAAACACCTGGATTGGCTAGCAAACCTGGTCATGGTGCCAAAGAAGGACAAATCATGGCGCCTTTGTGTCGATTTCAAATACCTCAACAAGGCCTGCCCTAAGGACCCCTTCCCACTGCCCCGCATTGACCAAATAATCGACGCAACTGCAGGACACGATTCACTGTGTTTCCTCGATGCATACTCCGGATACCATCAGATTAAGATGAAGCAATCCGATCAGGCTGCAACGGCATTCATTAGTCCATATGGGCCTTTCTGCTTCAACACTATGCCTTTCGGACTCAAAAACGCCGGCGCCACTTATCAGTGCATGATTCAAACATGCTTGGAAAAACAAATTGGCAAGACGGTGGAGGCATATGTGTAGGACATCATCATCAAGACTAAGCATGCCGAATCGTTGGTGGACGATCTGCGACTCACATTTGACAACCTCCGGACATACGATATCCGACTTAATCCAGAAAAATGTGTCTTCGGTGTCTGAGGGAGTCCTGGATTAGGGGGTCCTCGGGCGTCCAGACTATGGTACGTGGGCCGGACTATTGGGCCATGAAGATACAAGATAGAAGACATTCTCCCGTGTCCGGATGGGACTCTCCTTTGCGTGGAAGGCAAGCTAGGCGGCCGGATATACTATTTCCTTTCTATTAACCGACTTTGTATAACCCTAGTCCCCTCCGGCGTCTATATAAACCGGAGGGCTAAGTCTGTAGAGACACAGAACAATCATTATCAGATAGGCTAGACTTCTAAGGTTTTAGCCATTATGATCTCGTGTTAGATCAACTCTTGTAACCCCCATACTCATCAATATTAATCGAGTAGGACGTAGGGTTTTACCTCCATCGAGATGGCCCGAACCTGGGTAAACATTGTGTTCCATGCCTCCTATTACCATCATCCTCAGGCGCATAGTTCGGGACCCCCTACCGGAGATCTGTCGGTTTTGACACCGACATTGGTGATTTCATTGAGAGTTTCGATGTATCGTCGCCAAGAAGTTCGATGGCCCCGTCAATCATCCACAACAACATTGTCCAGGGAAAGACCTTCCTCCCCGGACAGATCTTTGTGGCGGCTTCGCACTGCGGGCCAACTCACTTGGCCATCTAGAGCAGATCGATAGCTACGCCCCTGGCCATCAGGTCAGATTTGGAAGCTTGAACTGTGTCACTGACATCTGCGGAGACTTGATCTTCGACGGATTCGAGATTGCGGCGATAGCCGCTCCCTGTCACCATGATGAACATGGCTTAAATCTATCGTCGAACTACACCCATGAGATAGAACCTGCAACTGCCTCGGCTCTAGATCCGGAGCTGGTCACGCCATCCGAGGACGGGAGGCTCAACCCCGCCACGAAGGCCGCAGACTCAGCGGCATTGGAGCCGCACACAGACCCAACCTCAAGTAAGATCTGTGTTGCTAGAACCTCGTTTATGTTTCTGGCTATAGGTTCCAAAGCATGTGCGTTCGCGCACGACGAGCTTGATCGGGTGTCGATCATCGAATTCAGCTCCGCGGACATCTTCCGGCACTTGCCTTTAGGCAACATGCTAAACTCGTTAAAAACACTCTCCCTAGCGGGGGACTCACAACCAAATTATATCTGGTTTGAACTGGAAGTCGATGACGGAGAATTTCGCTTCCCACCCCCGCCCACTTAATAGCCACTGTTGAAGACTTAACGGACATGCTCGATTACGGCTTCGACGACACCGACAATATGGACGACGATGCCGGAGAAGAAGAAACCCAAACCACGTCATTTACTGGACGATGGACGACCACCTCCTCGTATGACGTATACATGGTGGATACACCAAAAGAGAATAGCGGTGATGACAAGGAAGATCAAGTTGAGCATTAAGCTCCCGAGATACAACCAAAGTGTCGTCATCAGTGGCCCTGCTCTAAGTCACGCCGCAACAAAGATAGCCACACCGGCACAAAAGAAGATAACACTCTGGACGGTGCCGAAGACAATGAAGACCCCGTTGAGGCAACTGCCGAACAAGATAATCGGGAAGACGGGAAAGTTAGCCCTGATGAACAGGCCATGCATGAACACTCGGAGGACAGCAATTATCTTCCGCTCTCCGAGGATGAGGCGAGCCTCGGCACCGAGGATTTTATCGTGCCTGAGGAACCTCTCGAGCGAGAGCGATTCAAACGCCAGCTAATAGCCACTGCAAGGAGCCTGAAAAAGAAACAACAACAACTTCAAGCTGACCAAGACCTGCTCAATGACAGATGGACTAATGTCCTGGCAGCCGAGGAATATGGCCTCAAGCGCCCAGCCAAAATTTGCTCGAAGCGCAAATTGCTACCTCAGTTCGATGACGAGGCGTTGGAGCCCGTACCATCATTGCGCAATGCGGCTGACCGACCTGCACATGGTCGGGATAAAGCGGCAACTCAAGCCGAACATAAAACAACTCGGGGACACACATATGACCTTCGGCAAGACTTGGACGGTAGAGCAGGTCAGAACAGATCAATCTATGGATCACGGGGGCGAGCCCCGACACACGATAACGGCTATCTAGCCGAACACAATAACCATACTCACGCCCGGGCCGAGAACCGCAGACGGACTCTATCCGAGCTGCGTCGTGATGTGGCCCGACACAGAGGCGCCGCTCACCCACTTTGCTTCACTGACGAAGTAATGGACCATGAATTCCCAGAAGGGTTTAAACCCATAAACATCGAATCATACGATGGAACAACAGATCTCGCGGTATGGATTGAGGACTTTCTTCTCCATGTCCACATGGCCCGCGGCGATGATCTCCGTGCCATTAAATATCTACCACTAAAACTAAAGGGACCAGCTCGACACTGGTTAAATAGACTTCCGGAGAACTCCATTGGCAGCTGGGAAGACCTGGAAGACGCTTTTCGCGATAACTTCCAAGGTACATATGTCCGGCCAGCAGATGCCGATGAATTAAGTCACATCATCTAGCAGCCTGGAGAGTCAGCCAAACAGATCTGGACGAGGTTCTTAATTAAAAAGAACCAAATTGTCGATTGTCCGGACGCCGAAGCCCTCACAGCCTTCAAACACAGTGTCCGGGATGAATGGCTCGCTCGCCACCTCGGTCAAGAAAAACTAAAATCCATGACAGCCCTTACCGCTCTAATGACTCGCTTTTGCGCGGGAGAAGACAGCTGGCTCGCTCATAGGAGCAACGGCGCCAGCGATCCGGGCACTTCCGAAGTCTGAGACGACAACAGAAAGCCACGACGCAATAAACACAAGCGTCGTAATCACGAGATAACGCAAGACACAACAGTTAACGTCGGATTCAGCGGCTCCAAACCCGGTCAATGGAAAAAGCCACCCAAGGCAAATGGAGCCGGACCATCCAACCTCTATAAAATATTGGATCAGCCCTGCCAGATTCATGGCACCCCCGATAAACCAGCTACTCATACCAACAGAAGATGCTGGGTCTTCAAACAAGCCGTCAAGCTAAAAGCCGAACACAAGGGGAACAAGCCACCCAGTGACAGCGACGACGAAGAGACTCGCCAGCCGAATACCAGGGTTCAAAAGCAATTCGCCCCCGAAGTGAAAACAGTAAATATGGTATATGCAACACACACCCCTACAGGGGAGCACACACGCGCACTATGGGACACATACTCCATTGAGCGGTTCCCCCCAAAATTAGACATACCCGTCCTGAAGGATCGACAGCTCTGATCATTGTTCCAGTTATTAATGGGTTCCATCTTACGAAAGTCCTTATGGACGGCGACAGTAGCCTTAATCTACTTTACCAAGACACTGTCCACAAAATGGGCATTGATCCTTCTAGAGTCAAACCCACCACAACAATCCTTAAGGGGGCAGTACCCGACGTAAAAGCTCATTGCACGGGCTCTGTCACACTGGAAGTCGTTTTCGGTTCGTCAAACAACTTTCGAAGCGAGAGCTTGACCTTCGATATTGCCCTGTTTCATATTGACTATAACGCACTAATGGAACACTCCGGTTGTACAGAGGATTGCACTACGACCATTACAGCCGAAGCACAAAGCGACCTCGTCAAGCCGCACAATTCATCGGCCATTAAGCCACCGGCTCCCATTAAATGGAACCAATCTGTCTCAGAGTAGGATTAGCAGTCCAGCCTCCGTCGTTCGCCTTACAACCGCGCGAAGATTATATCGTGCGTGCATAATTATGCACTTAAGATACGGTGGCCATAGGCGGAGGCACAATACGGGCAAGCCTACAAGCAGTCCCATTTCCTCCTTTTAATTTATAACTATTCCTTTTTATCTTATCACAGGTGACGTACAATATTGGTCATCTCACAGACTCTTTTAGAGTTTAGCTTCATACACTTACCCCAAGGTTGTTCTTGTTAAAAGCAATCCTTTCGCCGAGGCAAGGCGACGCAGACGTGCGAACGAGGTCCAAATAATATTGTAGACCACGCTCTCCATTTCAAGCCTATATAATGCCTTCTCCCTCAACCTTCGACCACCAGCATGTCAAATAGCCTGGGTCGTGGCATTATTCACTACAAAAAAAGACACATCCGTGACATTTTGGGCCGAACAAATTTTTTTTCTGTCATACTTATGACACTTCTATGATGATAATTGTGACAAAACCCCATATCATCATAGATGTGGTGGGGTCCTACTTCTATGAAAAAAATCATGACAGAAAATGGGCTTTTCATCCTGTGTGGGCCGGAGACGCAGCTGCATGACATTCTTTGGGCCGTCCATGACAGAAAAAACCATGGTAGAAGCGAGGGCGAGGAAAATATTAGGTTGTTCCCGGTTACGGTGGGTGGTCGGGGCTGAACGATGCGCATTCCTCTCGTACACGCACGCGCGTGGGTGCGAGGCATTGGGCTCTAACTGAACCCGAGCGATGCATTGGGCTCTAACAAAACCCGAGCGATTGCACTGCAGGCTACGCATTACCGAACCCGAACGATCGGTCGATGGTTGTTAACTGAACCCGATCGAGCGATTCCTTCGCTACTGCTGCTAACTGAAGCCGATCGATGCTGCCTCTGGATGAACAGTGAGCGTTGCAGGGGGGTGGATGAACAGTTCCCGGTGGGGGTGGATGGACAGGACCTGTCGTGGTTTTGTCATGGCAGATGTCCTAGAGAAAGGACTTAGTCATGGAGCCATCGCTACGGGTTAGCTTGAAGGGGTTAAAGTGGACACAAGGACACAAGAGAGTTTATACTAGTTCGGCCCCTTCAATGAAGGTAAAAGCCTACGTCTAGTTGTGATGGAATTGATGGGTGTTTCGATGACTAGGGAGCAAATAAGCTTCGCCTATGTCTCATGGGTGACGCCCGTCGGTTTACAGAGTCCCGATACCGGCTCATAGATGCGTCCGGTTCGGTCTCCACTATTCCTAACTTATAACACAAGTTACATACCGACGCCGGTTTATAGCTATAGGCCTTAAACTGATTATGGGCCTTTAGCCCTCATCTGCCCTCATGGGCTTTTATCACACTCAACTACTGATGAAGTTAACCCGGCTTGTCCTGGCCGGTTTACGCCCAGTAGTAATATCCCCAACATTAGGCCCCAAATTGATTTGAACAGGTTCATGTCAATCCTTAGCAAAAATCTTCATCTTCAACATCTTCTTGTATTTTGTTGAACCACCATGATGTCATCTTCTTTGCTCGCGGTAGACCGGTGTGACGTCACTGGTTATAAAGAACCTTATCCTGTTAACAAGCCTGCGACAATTAAGGCCGCAACTTTGTTTCCAAACTCGTGGCTCCTTGATTCTCGCGCCTGACATATCCCTTTCTTTATAAATAGGACCGAAGGGTCATTTCCTTTCTCTTTCCCTCTGACCCCTTTTGCTTCATCTTCCTCGCGTCGCCCAGCTTCGGAGCTCCGCCGCCACCGTCGACATCTGCATCAACCTTGGCCGCTGCATCAACCTGAGCACACCAGAGCATCGCGGCGACCTTCCGCTTCTTCCTCAGCTCCAGTAAATCTTCTTTCCTTTCCCCCGTAGATCTGTTCTAGGGTTTCCTCGTTCGTCGAAGTTCATCGAGACTCTGGCGCTGTTCTTCCTTTGTTTCTTCTTTAGCCTATGAATAAAACTTCAAACCTGATGTATTCTCCGTAATGGCTTATCTTCTGTTACCAAAGCAAACCTTTATGCGCATAAAACACTGATCTGGTCCCTTTTGAATTGCTTTGAGATTGATCTTTTAGGTCTAAATCCTTTTATTTTCCTGTCTTACGGTAGATCCAAAATTTCACTGCGACCTTATGAAATCTGTTTTTATCTTCCTTAGTCATTCTTGCCTTAGATCTGTATCCTCTTTACCACATAGGCGGTTCACCTTTGAAAAAGCAATCTATCATATATCATTAGTCCCCTTGTTGAACCACCGGGATGCTGTTGCTTCATAAACTCTGGTTTAGATAGATCTGCTTCCGGTTTAACATTGCACATATCAATGTACTTTGTAGATTTCATCATGGCCAAGCAAGTGTATGAGTGCAATTGGGTCCCTTCTCGCGTCACAGAGGATCAACTGGATGATTTAGTCCTGATTGGCGCCTTGGGCAGCAAAGACACCGTCCACTGGAGGGCTCCTGGCAAAGAATGCCCCCCCATACCTCGAGAAGGAGAGGTTGTTGTTTTCGTAGACCACTTAGCCCGGGGTTTTAAACCGCCCGGTTCTAAATTCTACCGGGATGTTCTAGCTGATTTCCAACTCCATCCGCAAGACACTGGCCCCAACTCTGTTACAAATATGTGCCACTTCCAAGTGCTCTGTGAGGTGTTCTTTCAAGACACCGGGCGGCTGCGATGTCACGCTCTTCATCCAACCGGTCCAAAGAATCTTGTCGTGTTGTCTCGTTGTCCGCTTCAACATAAGCCGTGACACGAGGTGAGTCATGACGGATATCGCTAGGGAGAAACGCCTCCGCTCCATAAACCATGAAGAACGGTGTGTATCCTGTTGATCTGTTGGGTGTTGTACTGATGCTCCATAACACAGATGGTAATTCTTCTACCCAACAACCCGGCGTTCTCTGCAAAGGAACCATGAGCCGGGGCTTGATGCCTCTCAAGATCTCTTGATTAGCTCTTTCTGCTTGACCATTGGACTGTGGATGTGCCACTGATGAAACATCGAGCCGGATGTGCTCCCGTTCACAGAACTCCTTCATAGAACCTTTGGATAAATTGGTACCATTATCTGTGATAATACTGTGCGGAAAGCCAAACCGGAAAATCACCTTTTTGATGAACTAAACCGCCGTGGCCGCATCACACTTGCTAACAGGTTCTGCCTCCACCCACTTTGTAAACTTGTCCACCGCCACCAGGAGGTGGGTCTTCTTATCTTTGGACCTTTTGAAAGGCACAACCATATCTAGCCCCCAAGTCGCAAACGGCCAAGTAATTGGAATCATCCTCAATTCTTGAGCTGGTACATGAGCACGTCTTGAAAACCTTTGGCAACCATCACATCGTCTGACCAGATCCTTCGCATCAGCATGAGCAGTTAACCAATAGAAACCATGGCGAAACGCTTTGGCCACCAGAGACTTTGAACCAGCGTGGTGACCACAATCTCCTTCGTGGATCTCCCGCAAAATTTCACGGCCTTCTTCAGGAGACACGCAACATTGAAAAGCTCCTGATACACTGCAATGATGCAACTCACCGTTGATGACAGCCATGGACTTGGATCGCCGGATTATCTACCGGGCCAGAATCTCATCTTCTGGCAACTCGCCCCGGTTCTTGTACGCCAGATAAGGAAGCGTCCAATCCGGAATAACATGAAGAACTGCCACCAATTGAGCCTCTAGATCAGGAATGGCCAAATCCTGTTCACTAGGGATCTTCACCGACGGGTTGTGCAGCACATCCAGAAAAACATTGGGTGGGACCGGTTTGCGCTGAGAGCCCAGCCGGCTTAAAGCGTCCGCCGCTTCATTTTTCCGCCGGTCCACGTGGTCCACCTGATAGCCTCTGAAATAACCTGCAACAATATCCACCTCACGACGATATGCTGCCATGAGTGGGTCCTTGGAGTCCCAAGTGCCAGACACTTGCTGAGCCACAAGGTCCGAATCACTGAAGCACTTAACTCGACTTAGATTCATCTCCTTAGCCATCCGAAGACCATGAAGCAAGGCTTCATACTCAGCTGCATTGTTAGTACAAGGGAACATTAAACGGAGAACATAACAAAACTTATCACCTCGTGGGGAAGTTAATACGACACCAGCCCCCGAGCCTTCCAACTGCCTGGATCTGTCAAAATGGATGGTCCAATACGTATGATCCGGCTTTTCTTCAGGTGCTTGCATTTCCATCCAATCATTGATGAAATCAACAAGTGCTTAAGACTTAATCGCTGTCCGAGGCACATATTTCAAACCGTACGGCCCCAGCTCTATATCCCACTTTGCAATCTGGCCAGTTGCTTCCCGGTTCTGAATGATATCTCCTAAAGGAGCAGAACTGACCACCGTAATTGGGTGCCCCTGGAAGTATTGCTTAAGCTTCCGGCTTGCCATAAAAACTCCGTACACCAGCTTCTGCCAATGCGGATACCTTTGCTTGGACTCAATGAGTACCTCGCTGATATAATAGACTGGACGTTGAACCAGATGCTCCTTACCTGCCTCCTTTCGTTCCACCACAATAGCCACGCTGACCGCATGAGCATTAGCAGCAACATATAGCAGTAATGGCTCCTTGTCAATGGGAGCGGCGAGCACAGGCGGATTGGCCAATTGCCGCTTTAAGTCCTCAAATGCTTCATCAGCAGCAGAACACCAGACGAACTGATCCGTCTTCTTCAACATCTGATACAAAGGGATCGCCTTCTCACCAAGGCGGCTGATAAACCGGCTTAACGCGGCAATCCGGCCTGCCAGGCGTTGAACATCATTGATACACTTCGGTTTAGCCAGGGAGGTGATGGTTGTGATCTTCTCCGGATTAGCCTCAATTCCCCCGTTGGACACCAGAAAACCAAATAACTTGCCCGCCGGTACACCAAAGACACACTTGTCCGGGTTAAGCATCATCTTGTACGTCCTTAGGTTATCAAAGGTTTCCTTCAAATCATCAACCAGAGTCTCCTTCTCCCTGGATTTAACCACGATATCATCCACATAAGCATGTACATTACGGCCAATCTGCTTGTGAAGACAATTTTGTACACACCGTTGATAAGTTGCCTGGGCACTTTTGAGCCCAAAGGGCATAGACACATAGCAGAAGGCTCCAAAGGGAGTTATGAATGCCGTCTTCTCCTGGTCCTTAACTGCCATTTTGATCTGATGATAGCCAGAATATGCATCCAAAAAACTTAAGACGCTCACAACCCGCTGTAGCATCAATGATTTGATCAATACGGGGGAGGGCAAAAGGATCTGCTGGACAAGCTTTATTAAGATCTGTGTAATCCACACACATACGCCAGGTGCCGTTTTTCTTAAGGACTAGCACCAGATTGGCAAGCCACTCAGGGTGAAAAACTTCAACAATAAAACCAGCTGCTAAGAGCCTGGCTACCTCTTCTCCAATCGCCTTGCGTCTTTCTTCGTTAAACCAGCGGAGGAACTGTTTCACCGGTTTGTATTTAGGATCCACATTAAGTGTGTGCTCAGCGAGTTGCCTCGGTACACCTGGCATGTCAGAGGGCTTCCATGCAAAAATGTCCCGATTCTCACGGATGAACTCGATGAGCGCGCTTTCCTATTTCGGATCCAAGTTGGCACTAATGCTGAACCGCTTGGACGAATCGCCAGGTACAAAGTCAACAAGCTTAGTTTCTGCTGCCGATTTGAACTTCAGGGCCGGATCATGCTCCGTAGTTGGCTTCTTCAACGGAGTCATGTCCGCCGGATCAACATTGTCTTTATAGTACTTCAACTCCTCGGTGGCACAAACCGACTCTGCATAAGCCGCATCTCCTTCCTCGCATTTCAAAGCGATTTTGCGGCTTCCGTGAACCGTTATTGTCCCCTTGTGACCCGACATCTTGAGCTCCAAATACACATAACAGGGCCGAGCCATAAAGTTGGCTTATGCCGGACGCCCAAACAGGGCATGATATGGACTTTGGATATTCACCACTTCAAACGTTAATGTCTTCGACCTGGAATCATGATCGTCCCCAAAGGCCACTTCAAGAGCTATCTTACCAACGGGATATGCTGATCTGCCAGGCACTACACCATGGAATACTGTATTGGACGGTTTGAGATTCTTATCTGTAAGTCCCATACGACGGAAGGTCTCATAGTATAGGATGTTAATGCTGCTCCGTCCATCCATGAGCACCTTGGTGAACTTATAACCTCCCACCTGAGGCGCTACCACCAGAGCCAACTTACCCGGATTATCGACCTGGAGTGGGTGATCCTCTCTGCTCCATATGATTGGCTGTTCAGACCAACGTAGATAACGGGGTGTGGCCGGTTCAACAGAGTTGACTGCCCGCCTCTGAACCTTCCGGTCTCGCTTGTCCAGGCTACTCGTAAAGACATGGTACTGCCCATTACTCAACTGCTTTGGGTTGCTTTGGTAACCTGACTGTTGCTGCTGTTGGTTGTAACCACCCTGGTTGTTCTGACTATTTTGACCATTATGTCCGCCCGGATTACCATTAAATCCTGAACCGGAACTTCCTCCACCGTAACCCGGCCCGGACCATGAGCCACCGCCAGATCCGTGATCATACCGGAAATTATTGAATTTTTGAACTCCTGCATAATAAAGCAATCCTTCCAAAGGTGGTTTGCTGGCTCCTCCTTCGTCCCATGTCTTGGACAGGGCTGGCTTAGCAGATAGTTCAGGCGGTTTGGGTTGTGGTTGGGCGCTCCACTACGATTTTTCGGCCTACCCTTGCGCTGCTGGCCATTGTCCTGTATGTTGGTATTAGCCACAAAATCCATGTTGCCATCCGCTTTACGCTTGCCTCCTCCGCCATTGCCTACCCAGAGATGCTGCTGAGCTTTGGAGCTGATGTTCTTCTTCCCCTTCCCTGTCTTGTCATCATCCGATTCGGGATCCTTGGTACTATCAGAATCAACATATTTTACCAAAGCGGCCATGAGGGTCCCCATGTCGGTGCAATGATGCTTCATCCGTCCCAATTTCAACTTCAGGGGCCCAAACCCGAGGGATGCGTTGGGCTCTAACAAAACCTGAGCGATTGCACTGCAGGCTACGCATTACCGAACCCGAGCGATCGGTCGATGGTTGTTAACTGAACCCGATCGAGCGATTCCTTCGCTACTGCTGCTAACTGAAGCCGATCGATGCTGCCTTTGGATGAGCAGTGAGCGTTGCAGGGGGTGGATGAACAGTTCCCGGTGGGGGTGGATGGACAGGACCTGTCGTGGTTTTGTCACGGCAGATGTCCTAGAGAAAGGACTTAGTCGTGGAGCCATCGCTACGGGTTAGCTTGAAGGGGTTAAAGCGGACACAAGGACGCAAGAGAGTTTATACTAGTTCGGCCCCTTCAATGAAGGTAAAAGCCTACGTCTAGTTGTGATGGAATTGATGGGTGTTTCGATGACTAGGGAGCAAATAAGCTTCGCCTATGTCTCAAGTTGTTGTCTGTCCTTGAACCGCCGCCGGGTCGTCCCCTTATATACATGGGTGACGCCCGTCGGTTTACAGAGTCCCGATACCGGCTCATAGATGCGTCCGGTTCGGTCTCCACTATTCCTAACTTATAACACAAGTTACATACCGACCCCGGTTTATAGCTATAGGCCTTAAACTGATTATGGGCCTTTAGCCCTCATCTGCCCTCATGGGCTTTTATCACACTCAACTACTGATGAAGTTAACCCGGCTTGTCCTGGCTGGTTTACGCCCAGTAGTAATATCCCCAACATTAGGCCCCAAATTGATTTGAACAGGTTCATGTCAATCCTAAGCAAAAATCTTCATCTTCAACATCTTCTTGTATTTTGTTGAACCGCCGTGATGTCATCTTCTCTGCTCGCGGTAGACCAGTGTGACGTCACTGGTTATAAAGAACCTTATCCTGTTAACAAGCCTGCGACAATTAAGGCCGCAACTTTGTTTGCAAACTCGTGGCTCCTTGATTCTCGCGCCTGACATATCCCTTTCTTTATAAATAGGACCGAAGGGTCATTTCCTTTCTCTTTCCCTCCGACCCCTTCTGCTTCATCTTCCTCGCGCCGCCCAGCTTCGGAGCTCCGCCGCCACCGTCGACCTCTGCATCAACCTTGGCCGCTGCATCAACCTGAGCACACCAGAGCATCACGGCGACCTTCCGCTTCTTCCTCAGCTCCGGTAAATCTTCTTTCCTTTCCCCCGCAGATCTGTTCTAGGGTTTCCTCGTTCGTCGAAGTTCATCGAGACTCTGACGCTGTTCTTCCTTTGTTTCTTCTTTAGCCCATGAATAAAAATTCAAACCTGATGTATTCTCCGTAATGGCTTATCTTCTGTTACCAAAGCAAACCTTTATGCGCATAAAACACTGATCTGGTCCCTTTTGAATTGCTTTGAGATCGATCTTTTAGGTCTAAATCCTTTTATTTTCCTGTCTTACGGTAGATCCAAAATTTCACTGCGATCTTATGAAATCTGTTTTTACCTTCCTTAGTCATTCTTGCCTTAGATCTGTATCCTCTTTTCCACATAGGCGGTTCATCTTTGAAAAAGCAATCTATCATATATCATTAGTCCCCTTGTTGAACCGCCGGGATGCTGTTGCTTCATAAACTCCGGTTTAGACAGATCTGCTTCCGGTTTAACATTGCACATATCAATGTACTTTGTAGATTTCATCATGGCCAAACAAGTGTATGAGTGCAATTGGGTCCCTTCTCGCGTCACAGAGGATCAACTGGACGATTTAGTCCTGATTGGCGCCTTGGGCAGCAAAGACACCATCCACTGGAGGGCTCCTGGCAAAGAATGCCCCCCCATACCTCGAGAAGGAGAGGTTGTTGTTTTCGTAGACCACTTAGCCCGGGGTTTTAAACCGCCCGGTTCTAAATTCTACCGGGATGTTCTAGCTGATTTCCAACTCCATCTACAAGACACTGGCCCCAACTCTGTTACAAATATGTGCCACTTCCAAGTGCTCTGTGAGGTGTTCTTTCAAGACACCGGGCGGCTGCGATGTCACGCTCTTCATCCAACCGGTCCAAAGCATCTTGTCGTGCTGTCTCATTGTCTGCTTCAACATAAGCCATGACACGAGGTGATTTATGACGGATATCGCTGGGGAGAACCGCCTCCGCTCCATAAACCATGAAGAACGGTGTGTATCCTGTTGATCTGTTGGGTGTTGTATTGATGCTCCGTAACACAGATGGTAATTCTTCTACTCAACAACCCGGCGTTCTCTGCAAAGGAACCATGAGCCGGGGCTTGATGCCTCTCAAGATCTCTTGATTAGCTCTTTTTGCTTGACCATTGGACTATGGATGTGCCACTGATGAATCGTCGAGCCGGATGTGCTCCCGTTCGCAGAACTCCTTCATAGCACCTTTGGATAAATTGGTACCATTATATGTGATAATACCATGCGGAAAGCCAAACCGGAAAATCACCTTTTTGATGAACTGAACCGCCGTGGCCGCATCACACTTGCTAACAGGTTCTGCCTCCACCCACTTTGTAAACTTGTCCACCGCCACCAGGAGGTGGGTCTTCTTATCTTTGGACCTTTGAAAAGGCACAACCATATCTAGCCCCCAAGTCGCAAACGGCCAAGTAATTGGAATCATCCTCAATTCTTGAGCTGGTACATGAGCACGTCTTGAAAACCTTTGGCAACCATCACATCGTCTGACCAGATCCTTCGCATCAACATGAGCAGTTAACCAATAGAAACCATGGCGAAACGCTTTGGCCACCAGAGACATTGAACCGGCATGGTGACCACAATCTCCTTCGTGGATCTCCCACAAAATTTCACGGCCTTCTTCAGGAGACACGCAACGTTGAAAAGCTCCTGATACACTGCAATGATGCAACTCACTGTTGATGACAGCCATGGACTTGGATCGCCGGATTATCTGCCGGGCCAGAATCTCATCTTCTGGCAACTCGCCCCGGTTCTTGTACGCCAGATAAGGAAGCGTCCAATCCGGAATAACATGAAGAACTGCCACCAATTGAGCCCCCGGATCAGGAATGGCCAAATCCTCTTCACTAGGGATCTTCACCGACGGGTTGTGTAGCACATCCAGAAAAACAATGGGTGGGACCGGTTTGCGCTGAGAGCCCAGCCGGCTTAAAGCGTCCGCCGCTTCATTTTTCCGCCGGTCCACGTGGTCCACCTGATAGCCTCTGAAATAACCTGCAACAATATCCACCTCACGACGATATGCTGCCATGAGTGGGTCCTTGGAGTCCCAAGTGCCAGACACTTGCTGAGCCACAAGGTCCGAATCACCGAAGCACTTAACTCGACTTAGATTCATCTCCTTAGCCATCCGAAGACCATGGAGCAAGGCTTCATACTCAGCTGCATTGTTAGTACAAGCCAACATTAAACGGAGAACATAACTAAACTTATCACCTCGTGGGGAAGTTAATACGACTCCAGCCCCCGAGCCTTCCAACTGCCTGGATCCATCAAAATGGATGGTCCAATACGTATGATCCGTCTTTTCTTCAGGTGCTTGCATTTCCGTCCAATCATTGATGAAATCAACAAGTGTTTAAGACTTAACCGTTGTCCGAGGCACATATTTCAAACTGTACGGCCCCAGCTCTATAGCCCACTTTGCAATCCGGCCAGTTGCTTCCCGGTTCTGAATGATATCTCCTAAAGGAGCAGAACCGACCATCGTAATTGGGTGCCCCTGGAAGTATTGCTTAAGCTTCTGGCTTGCCATAAAAACTCCGTACACCAGCTTCTGCCAATGCGGATACCTTTGCTTGGACTCAATGAGTACCTCGCTGATATAATAGACTGGACGTTGAACCGGATGCTCCTTACCTGCCTCCTTTCGTTCCACCACAATAGCCACGCTGAACGCACGAGCATTAGCAGCAACATATAGTAGTAATGACTCCTTGTCAATGGGAGCGGCGAGCACAGGCGGATTGGTCATTGCCGCTTTAAGTCCTCAAATGCTTCATCAGCAGCAGAACTCCAGACGAACTGATCCGTCTTCTTCAGCATCTGATACAAAGGGATCGCCTTCTCACCAAGGCGGCTGATAAACCGGCTTAACGCGGCAATCCGGCCTGCCAGGCGTTGAACATCATTGATACACTTCGGTTTAGCCAGGGAGGTGATGGTTGTGATCTTCTCCGGATTAGCCTCAATTCCCTTGTTGGACACCAGAAAACCAAATAACTTGCCCGCCGGTACACCAAAGACACACTTGTCCGGATTAAGCATCATCTTGTACGTCCTTAGGTTATCAAAGGTTTCCTTCAAATCATCAACCAGAGTCTCCTTCTCCCTGGATTTAACCACGATATCATCCACGTAAGCATGTACATTACGACCAATCTGCTTGTGAAGACAATTTTGTACACACTGTTGATAAGTTGCCTTGGCACTTTTGAGCCCAAAGGGCATAGACACATAGCAAAAGGCTCCAAGGGGAGTTATGAATGCCGTCTTCTCCTGGTCCTTAACTGCCATTTTGATCTGATGATAGCCAGAATATGCATCAAAAAACTTAAACGCTCACAACCCGCCCTAGCATCAATGATTTGATCAATACGGGGGAGGGCAAAAGGATCTGCTGGACAAGCTTTATTAAGATATGTGTAATCCACACACATACGCCAGGTGCCGTTTTTCTTAAGGACTAGCACCGGATTGGCAAGCCACTCAGGGTGAAAAACTTCAACAATAAAACCAGCTGCTAAGAGCCTGGCTACCTCTTCTCCAATCGCCTTGCGTCTTTCTTCGTTAAACCGGCGGAGGAACTGTTTCACCGGTTTGTATTTAGGATCCACATTAAGTGTGTGCTCAGCGAGTTGCCTCGGTACACCTGGCATGTCAGAGGGCTTCCATGCAAAAATGTCCCAATTCTCACGGATGAACTCGATGAGCGCGCTTTCCTATTTCGGATCCAAGTTGGCACTAATGCTGAATTGCTTGGACGAATCACCAGGTACAAAGTCAACAAGCTTAGTTTCTGCTGCCGATTTGAACTTCAGGGCCGGATCATGCTCCGTAGTTGGCTTCTTCAACGGAGTCATGTCCGTCGGATCAACATTGTCTTTATAGTACTTCAACTCCTCGGTGGCACAAACCGACTCTGCATAAGCCACATCTCCTTCCTCGCATTCCAAAGCGAGTTTGTGGCTTCCGTGAACCGTTATTGTCCCCTTGTGACCTGGCATCTTGAGCTGCAAATACACATAACAGGGCCGAGCCATAAACTTGGCGTATGCCGGACGCCCAAACAGGGCATGATATGGACTTTGGATATTCACCACTTCAAACGTTAATGTCTCCAACCTGGAATCATGATCATCCCCAAAGGCCACTTCAAGAGCTATCTTACCAACGGGATATGCTGATCTGCCAGGCACTACACTGTGGAATACTGTATTGGACGGTTTGAGATTCTTATCTGTAAGTCCCATACGACGGAAGGTCTCATAGTATAGGATGTTAATGCTGCTCCGTCCATCCATGAGCACCTTGGTGAACTTATAACCTCCCACCTGAGGCGCCACCACCAGAGCCAACTGACCCGGATTATCGACCTGGAGTGGGTGATCCTCTCTGCTCCATATGATTGGCTGTTCAGACCAACGTAAATAACGGGGTGTGGCCGGTTCAACAGAGTTGACTGCCCGCCTCTGAACCTTCCGGTCTCGCTTGTCCAAGCTAGTGGTAAAGACATGGTACTGCCCATTACTCAACTGCTTTGGGTTGCTTTGGTAACCTGACTGTTGCTGCTGTTGGTTGTAACCACCCTGGTTGTTCTGACTATTTTGACCATTATGTCCGCCCGGATTACCATTAAATCCTGAACCGGAACTTCCTCCACCGTAACCCGGCCCGGACCCTGAGCCACCGCCAGATCCGTGATCATACCGGAAATTATTAGAATTTTTGAACTCCTGCATAATAAAGCAATCCTTCCAAAGGTGGTTTGCTGGCTCCTCCTTCGTCCCATGTCTTGGACAGGGCTGGCTTAGCAGATAGTTCAGGCGGTTTGGGTTGGGGTTGGGCGCTCCACTACGATTTTTCGGCCTACCCTTGCGCCGCTGGCCATTGTCCTGTACGTTGGTATTAGCCACAAAATCCATGTTGCCATCCGCTTTACGCTTGCCTCCTCCGCCATTGCCTACCCAGTGATGCTGCTGACCTTTGGAGCTGCTGTTCTTCTTCCCCTTCCCTGTCTTGTCATCATCAGATTCGGGATCCTTGGTACTATCAGAATCAGCATATTTTACCAAAGCGGCCATGAGGGTCCCCATGTCGGTGCAATGACGCTTCATCCGTCCCAATTTCAACTTCAGGGGCCCAAACCCGAGCGATGCGTTGGGCTCTAACAAAACCCGAGCGATTGCACTGCAGGCTACGCACTACCGAACCCGAGCGATCGGTCGATGGTTGTTAACTGAACCCGATCGAGCGATTCCTTCGCTACTGCTGCTAACTGAAGCCGATCGATGCTGCGTCTGGATGAACAGTGAGCGTTGCGGGGGGGTGGATGAACAGTTCCCGGTGGGGGTGGATGGACAGGACCTGTCGTGGTTTTGTCACGGCAGATGTCCTAGAGAAAGGACTTAGTCGTGGAGCCATCGCTACGGGTTAGCTTGAAGGGGTTAAAGCGGACACAAGGACGCAAGAGAGTTTATACTAGTTCGGCCCCTTCAATGAAGGTAAAAGCCTACGTCTAGTTGTGATGGAATTGATGGGTGTTTCGATGACTAGGGAGCAAATAAGCTTCGCCTATGTCTCAAGTTGTTGTCTGTCCTTGAACCGCCGCCGGGTCGTCCCCTTATATACATGGGTGACGCCCGTCGGTTTATAGACCCGATACCGGCTCATAGATGTGTCCGGTTCGGTCTCCACTATTCCTAACTTATAACACAAGTTACATACCGACGCCGATTTATAGCTATAGGCCTTAAACTGATTATGGGCCTTTAGCCCTCATCTGCCCTCATGGGCTTTTATCACACTCAACTACTGATGAAGTTAACCCGGCTTGTCCTGGCCGGTTTACGCCCAGTAGTAATATCCCCAACATTAGGCCCCAAATTGATTTGAACAGGTTCATGTCAATCCTTAGCAAAAATCTTCATCTTCAACATCTTCTTGTATTTTGTTGAACCGCCGTGATGTCATCTTCTCTGCTCGCGGTAGACCGGTGTGACGTCACTGGTTATAAAGAACCTTATCCTGTTAACAAGCCTGCGACAATTAAGGCCGCAACTTTGTTTGCAAACTCGTGGCTCCTTGATTCTCGCGCCTGACATATCCCTTTCTTTATAAATAGGACCGAAGGGTCATTTCCTTTCTCTTTCCCTCCGACCCCTTCTGCTTCATCTTCCTCGCGCCGCCCAGCTTCGGAGCTCCGCCGCCACCGTCGACCTCTGCATCAACCTTGGCCGCTGCATCAACCTGAGCACACCAGAGCATCACGGCGACCTTCCGCTTCTTCCTCAGCTCCGGTAAATCTTCTTTCCTTTCCCCCGCAGATCTGTTCTAGGGTTTCCTCGTTCGTCGAAGTTCATCGAGACTCTGACACTGTTCTTCCTTTGTTTCTTCTTTAGCCCATGAATAAAACTTCAAACCTGATGTATTCTCCGTAATGGCTTATCTTCTATTACCAAAGCAAACCTTTATGCGCATAAAACAATGATCTGGTCCCTTTTGAATTGCTTTGAGATCGATCTTTTAGGTCTAAATCCTTTTATTTTCCTGTCTTACGGTAGATCCAAAATTTCACTGCGACCTTATGAAATCTGTTCTTACCTTCCTTAGTCATTCTTGCCTTAGATCTGTATCCTCTTTACCACATAGGCGGCTCACCTTTGAAAAAGCAATCTATCATATATCATTAGTCCCCTTGTTGAACCGCCGGGATGCTGTTGCTTCATAAACTCCGGTTTAGATAGATCTACTTCCGGTTTAACATTGCACATATCAATGTACTTTGTAGATTTCATCATGGCCAAGCAAGTGTATGAGTGCAATTGGGTCCCTTCTCGCGTCACAGAGGATCAACTGGATGATTTAGTCCTGATTGGCGCCTTGGGCAGCAAAGACACCGTCCACTGGAGGGCTCCTGGCAAAGAATGCCCCCCCATACCACGAGAAGGAGAGGTTGTTGTTTTTGTGGACCACTTAGCCCAGGGTTTTAAACCGCCCGGTTCTAAATTCTACCGGGATGTTCTAGCTGATTTCCAACTCCATCCGCAAGACACTGGCCCCAACTCTGTTACAAATATGTGCCACTTCCAAGTGCTCTGTGAGGTGTTCTTTCAAGACACCGGGCGGCTGCGATGTCACGCTCTTCATCCAACCGGTCCAAAGAATCTTGTCGTGTTGTCTCGTTGTCCGCTTCAACATAAGCCGTGACACGAGGTGAGTCATGATGGATATCGCTAGGGAGAAACGCCTCCGCTCCATAAACCATGAAGAACGGTGTGTATCATGTTGATCTGTTGGGTGTTGTACTGATGCTCCATAACACAGATGGTAATTCTTCTACCCAACAACCCGGCGTTCTCTGCAAAGGAACCATGAGCCGGGGCTTGATGCCTCTCAAGATCTCTTGATTATCTCTTTCTGCTTGACCATTGGACTGTGGATGTGCCACAGATGAAACGTCGAGTCGGATGTGCTCCCGTTCGCAGAACTCCTTCATAGCACCTTTGGATAAATTGGTACCATTATCTGTGATAATACTGTGCGGAAAGCCAAACCGGAAAATCACCTTTTTGATGAACTGAACCGCCATGGCCGCATCACACTTGCTAACAGGTTCTGCCTCCACCCACTTTGTAAACTTGTCCACCGCCACCAGGAGGTGGGTCTTCCTATCTTTGGACCTTTTGAAAGGCCCAACCATATCTAGCCCCAAAGTCGCAAATGGCCAAGTAATTGGAATCATCCTCAATTCTTGAGCCGGTACATGAGCACGTCTTGAAAACCTTTGGCAACCATCACATCGTCTGACCAGATCCTTCGCATCAGCATGAGCAGTTAACCAATAGAAACCATGGCGAAACGCTTTGGCCACCAGAGACATTGAACCGGCGTGGTGACCACAATCTCCTTCGTGGATCTCCCGCAAAATTTCACGGCCTTCTTCAGGAGACACGCAACGTTGAAAAGCTCCTGATACACTGCAATGATGCAACTCACCGTTGATGACAGCCATGGACTTGGATCGCCGGATTATCTGCCGGGCCAGAATCTCATCATCTGGCAACTCGCCCCGGTTCTTGTACGCCAGATAAGGAAGCGTCCAATCCGGAATAACATGAAGAACTGCCACCAATTGAGCCTCCGGATCAGGAATAGCCAAATCCTCTTCACCAGGGATCTTCATCGACGGGTTGTGCAGCACATCCAGAAAAACATTGGGTGGACCGGTTTGCACTGAGAGCCCAGCCGGCTTAAAGCGTCCGCCGCTTCATTTTTCCGCCGGTCCACGTGGTCCACCTGATAGCCTCTGAAATAACCTGCAACAATATCCACCTCACGATGATATGCTGCCATGAGTGGGTCCTTGGAGTCCCAAGTGCCAGACACTTGCTGAGCCACAAGGTCCGAATCACCGAAGCACTTAACTCGACTTAGATTCATCTCCTTAGGCATCCGAAGACCATGGAGCAAGGCTTCATACTCAGCTGCATTGTTAGTACAAGGGAACATTAAACGGAGAACATAACAAAACTTATCACCTCGTGGGGAAGTTAGTACGACTCCAGCCCCCGAGCCTTCCAACTGCCTAGATCCGTCAAAATGGATGGTCCAATACGTATGATCCGGCTTTTCTTCAGGTGCTTGCATTTCCATCCAATCATTGATGAAATCAACAAGTGCTTAAGACTTAATCGCTGTCCGAGGCACATATTTCAAACCGTACGGCCCCAGCTCTATAGCCCACTTTGCAATCCGACCAGTTGCTTCCCGGTTCTGAATGATATCTCCTAAAGGAGCAGAACTGACCACCGTAATTGGGTGCCCCTGGAAGTATTGCTTAAGGTTCCAGCTTGCCATAAAAACTCCGTACACCAGCTTCTACCAATGCGGATACCTTTGCTTGGACTCAATGAGTACCTCGCTGATATAATAGACTGGACATTGAACCGGATGCTCCTTACCTGCCTCCTTTCGTTCCACCACAATAGCCACGCTGACCGCACGAGCATTAGCAGCAACATATAGCAGTAACGGCTCCTTGTCAATGGGAGCGGCGAGCACAGGCGGATTGGCCAATTGCCGCTTTAAGTCCTCAAATGCTTCATCAGCAGCAGAACTCCAGACAAACTGATCCGTCTACTTCAACATCTGATACAAAGGGATCGCCTTCTCACCAAGGCGGCTGATAAACCGGTTTAACGCGGTAATCCGGCCTGCCAGGCGTTGAACATCATTGATACACTTCGGTTTAGCCAGGGAGGTGATGGTTGTGATCTTCTCCGGATTAGCCTCAATTCCCCTGTTGGACACCAAAAAACCCAATAACTTGCCCGCCGGTACACCAAAGACACACTTGTCCGGATTAAGCATCATCGTGTATGTCCTTAGGTTATCAACGGTTTCCTTCAAATCATCAACCAGAGTCTCCTTCTCCCTGGATTTAACCACGATATCATCCACGTAAGCATGTACATTACGGCCAATCTGCTTGTGAAGACAATTTTGTACACACCGTTGATAAGTTGCATGGGCACTTTTGAGCCCAAAGGGCATAGACACATAGCAGAAGGCTGCAAAGGGAGTTATGAATGCCGTCTTCTCCTGGTCCTTAACTGCCATTTTGATCTGATGATAGCCAGAATATGCATCCAAAAAACTTAAACGCTCACAACCCGCCCTAGCATCAATGATTTGATCAATACGGGGGAGGGCAAAAGGATCTGCTGGACAAGCTTTATTAAGATATGTGTAATCCACACACATACGCCAGGTGCCGTTTTTCTTAAGGACTAGCACCGGATTGGCAAGCCACTCAGGGTGAAAAACTTCAACAATAAAACCAGCTGCTAAGAGCCTGGCTACCTCTTCTCCAATCGCCCTGCGTCTTTATTCGTTAAACCGGCGGAGGAACTGTTTCACCGGTTTGTATTTAGGATCCACATTAAGTGTGTGCTCAGCGAGTTGCCTCGGTACACCTGGCATGTCAGAGGGCTTCCATGCAAAAATGTCCCGATTCTCATGGATGAACTCGATGAGCGCGCTTTCCTATTTCGAATCCAAGTTGGCACTAATGCTGAACTGCTTGGATGAATCGCCAGGTACGAAGTCAACAAGCTTAGTTTCTGCTGCCGATTTGAACTTCAGGGCCGGATCATGCTCCGTAGTTGGCTTCTTCAACGGAGTCCTGTCCGCCGGATCAACATTGTCTTTATAGTACTTCAACTCCTCGGTGGCACAAACCGACTCTGCATAAGCCGCATCTCCTTCCTCGCATTCCAAAGCGATTTTGCGGCTTCCATGAACCATTATTGTCCCCTTGTGACCCGGCATCTTGAGCTGCAAATACACATAACAGGGCCGAGCCATAAACTTGGCGTATGCCGGACGCCCAAACAGGGCATGATATGGACTTTGGATTTTCACCACTTCAAACGTTAATGTCTCTGACCTGGAATCATGATCATCCCCAAAGGCCACTTCAAGAGCTATCTTACCAACGGGATATGCTAATCTACCAGGCACTACACCGTGGAATACTGTATTGGACGGTTTGAGATTCTTATCTGTAAGTCCCATACGACGGAAGGTCTCATAGTATAGGATGTTAATGCTGCTCCCTCCATCCATGAGCACCTTGGTGAACTTATAACCTCCCACCTGAGGCGCCACCACCAGAGCCAACTGACCCAGATTATCGACCTGGAGTGGGTGATCCTCTCTGCTCCATATGATTGGCTGTTCAGACCAACGTAGATAACGGGGTGTGGCCGGTTCAACAGAGTTGACTTCCCGCCTCTGAACCTTCCGTTCTCGCTTGTCCAAGCTAGTGGTAAAGACATGGTACTTCCCATTACTCAACTGCTTTGGGTTGCTTTGGTAACCTGACTGTTGCTGCTGTTGGTTGTAACCACCCTGGTTGTTCTGACTATTTTGACCATTATGTCCGCCCGGATTACCATTAAATCCTGAACCGGAACTTCCTCCACCGTAACCCGGCCCGGACCCTGAGCCACCGCCAGATCCGTGATCATACCGGAAATTATTAGAATTTTTGAACTCCTGCATAATAAAGCAATCCTTCCAAGGGTGGTTTGCTGGCTCCTCCTTCGTCCCATTTCTTGGACAGGGCTGGCTTAGCAGATAGTTCAGGCGGTTTGGGTTGGGGTTGGGCGCTCCACTATGATTTTTCGGCCTACCCTTGCGCCGCTGGCCATTGTCCTGTACGTTGGTATTAGCCACAAAATCCATGTTGCCATCCGCTTTTCGCTTGCCTCCTCCGCCATTGCCTACCCAGTGATGCTGCTGACCTTTGGAGCTGCTGTTCTTCTTCCGCTTCCCTGTCTTGTCATCATCAGATTCGGGATCCTTGGTACTATCAGAATCAACATATTTTACCAAAGCAGCCATGAGGGTCCCCATGTCGGTGCAATGACGCTTCATCCGTCCCAATTTCAACTTCAGGGGCCCAAGCCGGCAGTTGCCTTCTAGGGTTAATACTGCGGTGTCAGCGTTGATGCGGTCTGAGGAGTGCAACACTTGTGAAACCCGGCGCACCCAATGAGTCGTTGACTCTCCTTCCTCCTGGACGCATGCAGCTAAGTCCACTATCGACATAGGCTGTTTACAGGTATCCTTGAAATTGTTGATAAACCGGGCTCGTAATTGGGCCCATGAACTGATAGAATTAGCGGGCAAGCTTTTTAAACAAGTACGGGCCGTTCCTTCAAGCATCATGGTGAAGTATTTCGCACACGCCGTGTCATCCACATCAAGCATCTCCATGGACATCTCATAGCTCTCTACCCATGTCTCTGGTGGTTGATCCGCCGTATAATTTGGTACCTTGCGTGGGCCTTTGAAATCCTTGGGCAAGCGCACGTTGCGTAAAGCGGGGACGACGCAAGGCACCCCCAAAGAACTAGAAGTAACACCAGGTTCGATCGAAATGGTTGGACGAACCGGCGTGAGCTGCCGAGCCTAATGCTGTGTGGCTAATTCGGCCTCCCTACGCGCTCAGGCCCGGTTCACCACTTCCTGAGCATCATCAGCACCACCCGTCGGGTTGTTACAACGGGGTGCTCCGCGTCGTTCATTACTCGACACTGCTGGTTCATCCATATGTCTTCTATAGCTCCGGCTTGGACAGGGGGTCAAATGGATTCAGTCGCGGCTGTACGAGTACGCCTCCTGTTGGGCCAAAGCTTTCCTCAGAAGTTCCTTGACCCGTCGCGTCTCTACTGCTTGCGGCGAGTCACCTTTAACTGGAATGGCCTCCAGTCGTGCAGCAGCGGCAACAAGATTGTCCATTGGGTTGGAGTAGTGACCCGGAGGTGTTAAAACATCCCGAGGTATAACGGTGTTTTGACGAGGCGGGTCCATCTGACGGGGCTGAACCGGTGCACCGGTCCCAGGGGCTTCTGCCCGGTTCCCCTCCAGCGGATTACTGGCTCTTGGTCCTGGAGTGTTGAAAAGGTCTCTGGCCTCGAAAACCGGAGGTAAGCGGGACCGGTGCTTCCTCCTCATGACTTCATGCGACGCGCTCTGATCCAACATAAGCCTGTAGGCCTGTGCATCTAAAGCGGCCCGCTCTCCGGCCATCCTGGTGTCCTCAGCCACCAGATCCATTTTGGCCTGGGTAATTTGTTCCTTTACCTTTGCAATCTCCGCGTTGTGAGCGTCCTGATCTGGCGGATTAACTTCTGCCATAAGCACAGCCAACGCATCAAATAGTTCTGATAGAACCTGAGCCGGTGGGCGCACAGGGCCTCCCGCCTCGGCAACCGTTGCCGCTGGTGAACCAGAGATCGTTGCCGCGGCTGTCGAAGAGTGAAGCGCTGCTTGTGTTCTGGTCATGAATATTCCAACCCGGTTAGGCAGATCAGAGGGGTCCGGAATACTGTCGCCATCGGAACAGCTCTCAATCCGGCCATCTTGAAGCTGATAAAGAGATTCGGTTTCTCCGGTCGAAGATTCGTCACTGGAACGAACGGTAGTCGCCCCGCAAAGCTCCGATCCATCCTCATAACTCCCTCCATGGATCTTTCCCACGAAGGCACGCTTCATGGCCAGTTTAACCTGGGCGGATCGCGTACACTGAGCCGTCTCGACGAGGTCGGTGCAGATGTCCGGCTCAGGGCCCGGTTCACCGATCTTGCCAATGAAAACGTGAATGCTACCAAAGGGGACCCGGTACCCGTACTCAATTGAGCCGGCCTCGGGGCCCCAGCCTACGTCGTCGATGTAGAGTTTTCCGCCACGACTCTTAGTCATCCGGCCTATAGCGTAGCCCTCGAGTCCTTCAAAGCGGCCCTCCAAGAACCGGAAACCATCGTGCGATAGCCCCACGGTGGGCGCCAACTGTCGTGGTTTTGTCACGGCAGATGTCCTAGAGAAAGGACTTAGTCATGGAGCCATCGCTACGGGTTAGCTTGAAGGGGTTAAAGCAGACACAAGGATGCAAGAGAGTTTATACTAGTTCGGCCCCTTCAATGAAGGTAAAAGCCTACGTCTAGTTGTGATGGATTTGATGGGTGTTTCGATGACTAGGGAGCAAATAAGCTTCGCCTATGTCTCGAGTTGTTGTCTGTCCTTGAACCGCCGCCGGGTCGTCCCCTTATATACATGGGTGACGCCCGTCGGTTTACAGAGTCCCGATACCGGCTCATAGATGCGTCCGGTTCGGTCTCCACTATTCCTAACTTATAACACAAGTTACATACCGACGCCGGTTTATAGCTATAGGCCTTAAACTGATTATGGGCCTTTAGCCCTCATCTGCCCTCATGGGCTTTTATCACACTCAACTACTGATGAAGTTAACCCGGCTTGTCCTGGCCGGTTTACGCCCAGTAGTAATATCCCCAACAGGACCCCATGGTGTTGCCTCTGGATGAACAGTACCCCGATCGATCGAGCCGGTTGGGGCTGGATGAACAGGACCCCATGGAGGGCAGGATGAACAGGACCACCCCGTGGAGGGCAGGATGAACAGTAGATGGTGCAGGGTTGGATGAACAGTAGCCCGTGGAGGGGTGGTTGAACAGGAGCCCGTGGAGAGGGCTGGTTGAACAGTAGCCGGTGGAGTAGCGCGCGGTGGAGGCTGGATGAACAGGAGCCCGTGGATGAACATTCGCAGGTGGAGGCTGGAGGAGGTTGATGGTGGATGAACAGTAGCCCATGGAGGCTGGAGGGGGTCGATGGTGGAGATGAACAGGACCCCCATTTCGACCGTAGCGATCCAACACAAGTTCGTTTCCCCGGTTTTGCGGTACGCCACACCCCTCCCGATCAACAGGACCCCCGTTTCGACCATAGGAGGTCCGTTTCCTTCATTTTGCGGTACACCAGACCCCTCCCGATGAACAGGATCCCGTTTCAAATGTGGCCGGTCAAACACAAGGCCGTTTCCTATGTTCTGCGGTATGCCAGGCCTCGTTTCCATCGGCTGTTCTGTCAAAGCCCTCTCGATGAACATGACGACGCATTCCATTCCGACCCAGCCGGTTGGCTCCCCATCAACACGACGACAACGCTATTTCTCCATTCCGACCCATCCATGTACACGCGAGTAGGCGTTCGAGACCCTACCCGTATGTACGTACGTGGCCAAATTTTCTTTCTTGCACACTAGCCGCTGTATGTACGTGTACATGCTACGTGCATGCCTCTACTACGACACGTGCGCGCCTCTACATCGACCAGTATGTACGTACACATTTGCGACCAGAATGACAGTGCTATGCACGCTTCGACCAGGTGGGTCCCGACTATCAGGCACTTCCTTGCATGCGAAGATGTAGCTGGCGGGTCCCAACAGTCAGGGGGCGAATCATTTTTTTTGCCCGGACGCACTTCCTTGCTGCGAAGATGTAGCTGGTGGGTCCCAGCAGTCAGGGAGAAACATTTTTTTTGTGAAATACGGTGGCCCGGCCGGTGGGTCCCTACTGTCAGGTGGAGGAATAATTATTTTGCGCGTAATAAGGAGGCACTTCCTTGCTGCGGTCGTGGACCCAGCTGTCAGCCTCTCCACGTCAGTCCATGTCCGATGGAAGCTGTTCCTTGACCATGTTAACCACGTCGCGCCGAGAGCACCAGGGCGGTGGACGACGGCGAGTCCTAGGAAGGGGACGACACGGAGCCGGGGAAGACGCGGCAGTGGAAGCCCGCGCGGAGAGGAGTACGAGGGTTCACTTGTTCGGTTGCAGTATGACGCTGCCGTCGCTGCAGGGCCTGGCCAGCGGTGGGAACAGTAGGGGGCGGTGAGGCCTCCGCGGCAGCACAACCAGCCACGGGAGGCAGGAGCGTGCAGCACGACCGGCGCTGCTTTGGGCGGCTGGACCAAGAAGACCAGAAGTTGAAGATGCACTACGGCCGTTGGATGGACATCGTACGGTCACTGGAGCTAGAACCGTTCATATTGACTAAGTTGACAAAGCACTCCATCCCCGTCAACTTAGTAGGCCCACAAGTCAGCCTCCCACCAAGGTGGGTCCCAACTAGCAGGGGGTATTCATTTTTTGTGCGTAATAAGGAGGCACCTCCGGTGGGTCCGAGCTGACAGCGGGGGGAACATTTTTTCGCGAAATATGTTGGCTCGTCCGATGGGTCCCAGCAGTTAGGGGAGAAACGTTTTTTTGCCAAATACGATGGCCCGTCCAGTGGGTCCCCGTTGTCAGGTGGAGGAATAATTATTTTTCGCGTAATAAGGAGGCACTTCCTTGCGGCTGCCGTGGACCCAGCTGTCAGCCTCTCCACGTACAGTACTCTTCCGATGGAAGTCGCTCCTTGACCACGTTGACCACGCCGCGTCGAGAGCACCACGGCGGTGGACGATGGCGAGGCCTAGGAAGTTGACGACGCGGAGCCGGGGAAGACGCGGCAGTGGATGCCCACGCGGAGAGGAGTACGAGGGTTCACTGGTTCGGCTGCGGTCTGCAGAATAACAGGGGGTGTGGGTGCGTGGAGGGATGCCCTGGCCAGCGGTGGGAGTAGTAGGGGTGGTGAGGCCTGCGCGACAGCACAGCCGACCACGGGTGGCAGGATCAGGCGGCATGACCGGCATTGCTTTGGGCGGCTGGAGCAAGAAGACCAGAGGTTGAAGAAGCACGACGGTCATTGGATGGACATCGTACGCTCACTACAGCTAGAATCGTTTATATTGACTAAGTTGACAAAGCCCTTGGTACGCGTCAACTTAGTAGGCCCACATGTCAGCTTCCGAATCGGTGCACCCCAGATGTCAGCGGGAGGAATCATTTTTTGGGCGGGTGAAGCTAGAATATCCGAGATTGAAGAAGAAGCACGGCATCCATTGGATGGACATCCAACGGCCACTGCTACTAGAAGCGTGTGTTGACTATAAGTCGACAAAGCCTTGCATATGCGTCAACTCTCTTTTTATTGGTGATGCGTCAACTTAGTAAGGCCACAAGTGTGTGGCAGAGAACTTATAGCCCATTTGAGATTTGTAAGAATGTGTAGCCAATTTTTGAATTCTAATGGAATTTACTACAACCCATTTACGGTTTGTTAAAAGTACAACCCATTTCAACCAACCGTTCATAACAGAATTCAATAAAATTTCCCACATTTTGATGGGATCCGAAATATTTTTATCCCGAAATTTCTAGTCAGATTAAATACAATTTCAATATAAATTTATATTACGTAAAAATCCAAGGAAACATTGCGCTCGCAAAAATTAATGAAAATAAAGTTTTCGATATCCGAAAATAACATTTTATAAAGTAATTACGTGTTTGGTGCATTTTTATTGTTACTGCCCGGTTTTTATAATTACATCCCATTTATTATTTCTTAAAGACCATTTTCTTGTTAAGCCTAATGCATCCCTCATAGGAAAGATTTGTAGCCCAGCGGGGCGGAGAATAACAACTTGACCTTGCCTGGGTATTCCTAAAAAAAGTATAGCTGGGCTAGCCATTTTCAGCTTGAAAAAAAATTAATATCTGGGCTGGATATCTAGCCTGGGCTAGACGGGCCACAACCCGCCCAGTTAATAGCTACAGTGATGTTTTCGTCGTTGTTCAGAGGAGAAAAATTAATATCTGGGCTAAACATCGCTTAAGAAAAACTCTGCAGTGCTCACACCTCAAAAACACAAATACTGCTCGAGCTGCTTGGTCCCAGCTGTCGGCCGATTCTTGTGCAATTCTCTTGTTTATTGACTACATAGGTTGACAATGGTGTGGGACCCTGATGTCAGGAAACCAGGAGGAAGCAAAAAAAATGTTTTATATACTAATAGGAGGCACTTGCATACGTGCGGCTATGGCCCTGGTGGGTCCCCACTGTCATTCTCTCCAAGTAAAGTCATCTCCTCATCCTCATGTCCATTGACCATGTTGACAACGCGAGACGGTGGCGCCACAGAGAGCGCAACAACTCGAAGGACGGCGGAGAGGGTCTCGCGGGCTCTACGGATGGTCTGATACAGCGCCCGCTGCTCATTCGGGAAGCCAAGATCATAGGGCCACATGTCCGCGACGGCATTGTCGTTCGCTTGTTCACCGGTGCTTGTTGAGGTGACGGAGGTTGCAGCACAGGTCGTCCTGCGCTGGTAGCTCGTCTGCCATTAGGGCATCGAAGTGCGGTCGCACCTGCTCTATGGTGAGCACGGCATGAACTGGCTTGGACAGTGGCGCCGGCTCCTGGTCGGAAGCTACGTCCATCGTCTGATTGTCGTCGCTCAGCTCGGCGAGGTAGCTGGCGAGTCAGCATGTCCGGCTGCTAGACCGAGTCTGACTGCCCTGGCCCACCAAAACCGCCTCCCTCGCCCCGCACACTTTTCGCCCGAAACGGTCAGCGCCGCCCACCCCGCTTCCCGGTGCATGCGATTGCTCCACCTTCAAACGACACAAGTGTCGTCCGTCCGTCCTTTTGTCGCCCACATTAATGATACGCGGTTGCCGAGGCAGCTACTCTGGTGCCACACATCCATCTCTCCGCCGCCCACCATTGCTATATAAACTGTTGCGCCGGCCGTAGCCACAGTCATCCACATCTGTTCCTATTCTCCTGTCCACACCACTACTGCCCACCATGGCTTCCTCGCGCTCCAGTGCTCTTCGAGATGGGCGGACGATGGACCACAAGGAGATGGCAGCCTTTGCTGCCGACTGGCTGGCCGGCAGGCAGCCGGGGGATGACGAAGTCCCAATGGAGAACATGGTAGTCGACGATCCGGCGCCACCCCCCTCCTACGCGCCATCCTCGCCGGTGCATTGCACCATGACCATCGGCGAGGCCCGTGCCCAATATATGGACACGGTGAGGCAGAAGCATGAGAGCAGTTCTGGGAGGTGTAGGCCAACGCCGCCTACAACCACCATCTCCTCTAGGAGCACCTGCAGGCGGAGGAGCAGATCGCCGCGGAGCGGGTGGAGCAGGAGGCGCTGCTCGACTCGTACCGCTCCGCTCGCGAGGGCCGCCAAGAGCGCTGGCGGTACCGCATGCGGGGGGCGGAGGCTACGGCCGCCTACAAAGAGGGCGATGAAGCAGGCGAGGCGCTGTTTGGCGAGACCGAGGACGAGGTAGAGGACAATGCCGGCTCCGATGAGTCCCCGCTCAGCTGGCGTCGACGAGGCCCTGCGGCACCAACAACGAGGCAGAGGACACCGCCGGCTCCACCAAGACCCCACTTGTGACGCCCCGAGACCGATGCTCGAGAAGACTTCCATGTGTTCCAGGTTTCGCCGTGTGTTTCATTTGTGCCCGCCCTTTTATTTGTGCATTGCATCATGTCATCATGTCATCATGTCATTTCTTTTCTTAACTCAACTAAATAAATTGCATGGATATTTAGTCCATTTAAATCGAGGGATATTCACTATTGTGATTACTCTTTAAAACATATCCACCCGATAATAGGGAGCTATATTAAATATTTCTTTAATTTGCAATTCACCATAACACACTTGCAAAATCCCAATGCTTTAGTCATCACGTCTCTTGGCCTTTAACTTTGACCATAAATTCTTTCGTCATTTTCCGGAGCTCCACCAAAAATCTGAACATTTTTTGGACCTTCCTAACCCTCACTTCCTATTCGAACCATTTGAATTTAAATCAAATGAGTTTGAATTTAAACTTTCAAAAATGCCCACTCCATTTTTCTTGGAACATGCGCATTTATGCGAGTCCGTGAAATTTATTCCCGTGCTCAAATTCTTCCTCTAACATTCTCTTTTCTCTTTTCCTTTCTCTTATTGTTCTCTGTTTTTGTAAAGAGAAGAATTAAGAGTGAAGAGAGAAGCCTAGCCAGCCTGGCCATTTGGGCCTGCAGCAGCCCCGTCCCACCAGTGGCCCAAGGCCCAGCCGGCCTCTGTCTAACTAACCCTAACCTAGCGAGCCCCGATCCTCTCTCCCCCCTTCGTTTCCTCCTAGCGCCGCCAGGAGAGCCCCATGCTCGATCTCCTCATTCTTTCCCCTCCCGCAGCGCCACACGCACACACGCACAGGGCTGTGCCCGATCCCCATCTCTCCCTCCTCACGCTCTCTTCCTCGCGCCGCCCGACACCGAACGCCTCCTCCTTGCTGCCTCGCATGTCCCGTGCAGGAACTCTGCTAGCCGCTCCTTCCCGGCCTCGGCCTCGTCCCCGACTGCCCAGGCCGGAGTTTCCACCCCTGCGCCTTGGACAGGAGGTCCCCCTCGGCCGCCCGCCTTCGTCCTTGTTCGCGCGCAGAGGAGCACGCCCACCGAGCTCCATCACGCCCCGCACCCTCAAGTGCCTCGCGCCCCTGGTCGTCCTTGTTCGTTCATCACGACACCAAGCCGGCAGGACTCCCGGCATCGCTGAACCCCGCTCATCGTCGTCTTGCTTCGCTGGAGGAGAGGGCCAGCGTCGTCCCCATGCCCCTCGCTCACGCCAGGACTCGTCATCGCCGCCGATCGAGTTCCTCGCTGAACCCCGCTCGCCGGTGTCCCGTTCCCGTCTGGATCCAGAGGATCCCGTCGCCTGTTGCCGGCTCCTCACAGGGTTTTGAGAGCTGCTGCTCGCTTGGACCGCTGCCCTGCTAAGACGAAGACAACCCTGTACCGTTACCTCGCTGGATCATCGAGATCGTCTCGGATTGCGCCAAGTACAAGGGAGGCCTGTGCGTTTTTTGTTGCTTCATACCCGTTGTATCGTCAAGGCCTCTGCTCGACTCCGTGTTCAACTGCACGGTGAGATGCCAAGTACCACGACTATAGTCGTTGCCCCGAGGACACCGAGTACGACTACACACGACGATGCGCCAAGTACCTCTACCCATGACCCGAGAACGTCTACGACCCGTGTACAACTACCTTCGCCAAGACCCGGATCGACAAGCACCACCCCCGTCAAGTACTACTACAAACCCAGAGAATTCGGATGCATCAAGTTCCCGAGGAGACCCGCTTTTTCGTCAAGTTCGACTACCGTAGCGCCGAAGACCTTGGATGCTCGAACGAGTACCGAATGAAACGCCAAGTACCACTATCACCGAGTACGACTACTTCCTCGATGATACGAGAACAACTACCGTCGACCCTCGAAGCCTCCGTGGACGTCAAGTCCCTCGTCGTGATCCCGAACATCTACGGAAAATTGTGCAACTAAGAACATGAACGACTACCTCCGCCAAGATCACGAGTACCTCTACCGTCGTCATGTACCCCTATTCCACTACGAATGTCCCGAGAACGTCTACTTCCTCTACTTGGCACCGAACGAGAACCGTCTCGTTTACACACGCTTCGAAGGTATAACCATCGAGACGACATCCGTGATCGAATGCTTGCGATGTTTGAGATGCTCATGTTCGAACCGTGTTCGAATTGTCGATGCACGTTGCCCCTCTTTTCCCTTGTTACCATCGTCTCATGGGACACCCGGAATCCGGGAGCGCCCCACCATCTTTTGCACGCATCCGCACATTTCTCCTTTGCATCGGTATCTCACTCGAGTTACCGGAACCGGAACGTTGCCGTGGCACCGTTTCGTTATCGTTGCTGTGGCACCCCTTTTGTTTCCGCCACGATGACAAATGCTTCTTAATGCTCTTGTCAACTTTTAATAAAATTGCATAAACTTGAACATGCCATCCGCATCATGTTAACAACTTTATGTTTAAAATTGTTGTTGCACCAAATTGATAAATGCATATGGGGATTTACCGGATTTGTTGTTGGTTATATCCGGCCTCATTTAAATTGTTAGATGGTATAGTTTTGTTATACTTCACCTCTTGCCATATTAACCAACATTTAATATTGTTGGGTACCTAACCGGGAGAGAACTAAATAATTAATGTGGTGTTCCGTCAATATGCAACTCGTTGCATATTGAGCTCCACTTAATTTGTAGAATTTGCTTGTGCACTTTGCCATGCCATGCTTCATTAAACCGGACATGCATCATACTTGATTGTGCATCATGCCATGCTTATGTGGTGGTTGTTTACTATGTTGTTTGCTTCTTTTCGGTGTTGCTTCTTCGGGTTAGTTCCGATAACGTCACGTTTGTGAGGATCCGTTCGACTACGTCCGTTTGTCTTCTTCATGGACTCGTTCTTCTTCCTTGCGGGATCTCAGGCAAGATGACCATACCCTCGAAATCACTTCTATCTTTGCTTGCTAGATGCTCGCTCTTTTGCTATGCCTATGCTGCGATACCTACCACTTGCTTATCATGCCTCCCATGTGGTTAAGCCAAGCCTCTAACCCACCTTGTCCTAGAAAACCGTTGTTTGGCTATGTTACCGCTTTGCTCAGCCCCTCTTATAGCGTTATTAGTTGCAGGTGAAGATGAAGTTCGTACCTTGTTGGTACATGGATATGTTGTTCCTTGTTGGAACATGTTTACTTGTTGGGATATCACAATATATCTTATTTAATTAATGCATCTATATACTTGGTAGAGGGTGGAAAGCTCGGCCTTATGCCTGGTGTTTTGTTCCACTCTTGCCGCCCTAGTTTTCGTCATATCGGTGTTATGTTCCCGGATTTTGCGTTCCTTACGCGGTTGGGTATAATGGGAACCCCTTGACAATTCGCTTTGAATAAAACTCCTCCAGCAAGGCCCAACCTTGGTTTTACCATTCGCCACCTAGCCTTTTTCCCTTGGGAGTCGCACATCCCGAGGGTCATCTTTATTTTAACCCCCCGGGCCAGTGCTTGTCTAAGTGTTGGTCCAAACTAGAGCCCCTTGCAGCGCCACCTCGGGGAAACTCGAGGGCTGGTTTTAGTTGTACGGATTGCTTATCCGATGTTGCCCTAAGAACGAGATATGTGCAGTTCCTATCGGGATGTCGGCGCATCGGGTGGTTTTGCTGGACTTGTTTTACCATTGTCGAGGATGTCTTGTAACCGGGATTCCGAGCCTAATCGGGTCTTCCCGCTAGAAGGAATATCCTTAGTTGACCGTGAGAGCTTGTGATGGGCTAAGTTGGGACACCCCTGCAGGGATTTGAACTTTCGAAAGCCGTGCCCGTGGTTATGGGCGGATGGGAATTTGTTAACGTCCGGTTGTAGAAAACCTGAAGTTGACCTTAATTAAAATGCATCAACCGTGTGTGTAACCGTGATGGTCTCTTTCCGGCGGAGTCCGGGAAGTGAACACGGTGTTGGAGTAATGCTTGACGTAGGTAGTCCAGGATAACTTCTTGATCATAGTTTCTCGACCGCGCTTTGCCTTCTCTTCTCGCTCTCTTTTGCGTATGTTAGCCACCATATATGCTAGTCGCTTGCTGCAGCTCCACCTCATATCTTTACCTTACCCATAAGCTTAAATAGTCTTGATAGCGAGGGTGTGAGATTGCTGAGTCTCCGTGACTCATAGATACTTCCAAAACCAGTTTGCAGGTGCCGATGAGTCCGTGCAGATGACGCAACCCAGCTCAGGAGGAGCTTGTTGAAGATCTTGTCCTTTGTGTTGTTTCGTTCTAGTCGATCAGTAGTGGAGCCCAGTTGGGGTCGATCGGGGACCTTGTCGCATTTGGGGTAGTCTTCTTTTATTTTGGTTCCGTAGTCGGACCGTGATTGTATCTGGATGATGTAATGCTTTATTCATGTAATTGTGTGAAGTGGCGATTGTAAGCCAACTATGTATCTCTTTCCCTTATGTATTACATGGGTTCTGTGAATATTACCTCACTTGCGACATTGCTTTCAATGCGGTTATGCCTCTAAGTCGTGCTTCGACACATGGGAGATATAGCCGCATCGAGGGCATTACAAGTTGGTAATCAGAGCCTTCCCCGACCTTAGGAGCCCCATTGCTTGATCATTTTTAGCAGCCGAGTTGAGTCTAGAAAAATATTTTGAGTCATTTAGGAATTATATATCGGAGAGTTTAGGAGTTCTTTTTACTCCCCAGTCCCTTCATCGCTCTGGTAAGGCATCCTGACGTAGAGTTTTGTCTCTTCTCTTCTCAAATTTCACTAAAAAAAATTTAGGATCACGCGGGTATCTTGGAATCGTTCTGATGGTTTTGTGACGAGAACATTGTCTTGGTGCCTTCTGTCAGGGGTTTTGTGGAAGTGTCCCGGGGAGTTGAGCTCCAAGGTGTTGTCATCATAATTTTATCATTGCAGTTCTGGAATACCTGAGTTTAGTTCGCCGACATCGAAAATCTCTTTTATGCAGTTGTTGGTGAGATAACCTCGACGCCACCCAGTACTGGGGCGGGAGTTCGGGAGTATTGCCATAACTCGTATAACGGATGCTTTTCGAAGGTTGAGGTAGATGATTTCCGAAGGTTCCTTGGTTATGTGTTGAAGGATGGATACAGCCGGATGTAGGATTTGCTAGTTTGGGTGAGATATTATGCTTCCCCTGTATCCCCAACACCTGATTGCATAACCGGGAAAATTTCGGGAGTTTATAAGTGGGAATTCAAGTAGCTCTTAGGATATCTTTCTGACAGATGTATGATATGAAATTGGGGTTCGACGTCTAGTGGTCCGCCTATTCACGGTTGGTTTTACAGTGGTCTCATTGTGTCTTAAAGAGTCCTTGGCTATGCCGACTCGGGGACGCTTCGTATGTCATGTGCACTGCCTTGTACATGATGGTGCTGTACGATCGAGCCCGTGTAGGCCCCACCACTAAAACTTCGGACGAAATCTCTATCATATCTTTGTTCCAGCTTATTTTGCAAGCCAATCCTTTGTTTTGTTTTGGAGTTGTGGTATTCGAGTTGCTTCGAAGTCAAATGTTGATTCCATACCTTTTCTTAAGCGGTGTTCTCATACCTCGATGTGAACACTAATCCTTCTCAATCATCGAGATTGTCATGTCAACCCTTTTCAACCGGCGTGTTTTCTCTTCAAGTGGATCTGATCATTTCAACATTCACAAGATCAATTATCAGTTCATCTCAATGGTGTTTGTTTCATCCGTCCCCAAGTTGCCTTTGTTTTCCCGCCCACCCACCCTTTTTCTTCAAGGACTCATATGTCTTAATCAAGTATCCTTTTATTCATGAGAAGTCTCTCCATTCTTTTCCGTCAATATTCTTACCCGGTGGTTTCCATGAAGATGTTCTACTAGTTCATCACTCTTCACTCGTTTTCTTCTCCGGTGGATTCCATTCAAGTTTTGTTGTTGATCATATCCCTTTCCTCGTTTTCAATGTTTTCTCATGCCGGTGCAATTCTTAATCGTTCACCTCTCGCTATCCTATTGTTCCGGAGTGCTCAAGATATCTCGAAGATTCGTGTTTCCACTCTCCTTCCGTTCAAGCTCTTTTGAGGATGTTATATCTTACAAGCTATTTAACTCAACTGGTGCTATATCCTCTTTGAGCAATCTTTCAACGGTGTTTCTTTTGAGTGGGCCCTAACCCACAGGTCTTTTCCCAGGATCTTACCTGACTCTTCCAATTTCTACCGGAGTTATTCTCAAATCCATTTCGAAGTTTGACGTAAGAATGAAGTTTTTCATCAGCCAAATGTTTTCTCCAAGATCTGTCAAATTCTTTTCATCATTGGTTCAACTTGTCTATTCTTCTTCATTCCGGAGTGTCTCAACAATTCATGGTGGTGTTTCTCGTCATAATTCTCAGATTTTGAAGACCGAAGAAGAATTTTCTCTCAATCTTGCTCCATTCTCTTTAGGATTCGTGGTTCTAGTTCAAGGCCATCCTCTCATAATTGTTTTGATTGTGAGTATTCTTTTCACCTATCCGGAGCATTTCATGAGTTGTTTTCCAGTTTTTACTCCGAAGCCCATCATTTTAGAAGATTTATTCATTCTCAGTTTTTAGCCCTCATTCTCCAAATCTTACCGGTGCATCGCTCAAGTATTCTCTAATCAGTTCATGATCTCTTCGTTCTCATGTATCTAAATTCCCTCAAGCGTCTTCATTCGTTTTCTAATTCTTCCCGGTGTTTCTTTATATTTTCCTCGTTCATTTCATAATTCTTCCTGGTGTTTATTTATCTTTTCTTCGTTCTTTTTCAATTCTTACCGGTGGCTCGCTCAAGATCTCTATTCGTTTGTTATTGTATTGATTCAGTCGTTATTTCTATCCTACCGGTGGTTCGTTCAATATTTTCCCAATTTGGCGCTATATCTATCTTAATCCTTTCTACGAGAATAAGTAGTGTGCCAAATCCATTGAGTGTCATCAATTTAATTGGTGAAGGATACGCATAACGTAATTCTTATTCTTGCTTCATCCAAGTGATTAATTCTTTATTCCGGAGGCTCATCAAATTCTTGGTTTCACTTGATTCATTTTTCTTTCCCGGAGTCCCAAGCTCTCGCAATTATATCACCACGGAGATTTATCTAAATCTTTACAAGGTTCAAACTTGTGTTCTCAACTACCCTTTCTTTCTGTTTGATAATTCTTTTGTTTAACGGAGTTCTTCATGAAGTTTCTACATGATGTTTCATAAAGGATTTAATTCTTTCTCGAAGTTTTCTTCAAGATTCTTTTCTGAGGAGTTCAAGCATTCTTCATCTTGCAATCCGGAGTGCAATTCGTTCTACCGTATCATTGGAGGTGGTTTTACATCATTCTTGATAATTTTCCTTCGTGTTTCATGATTCACAAGTTATCAAGTATGAGATATTTTAAATCCATCAACCTCTTCGTTGGAGTTATCTTGGGTTATATTTCACTTAAAGCTTTTCCTAAGGATTGTTGCTATTATGGTGCTTATAAATGACGCAAGTTCTTCTTTATCCTTCCGATGAACAAGTTCCTCGTCTTCTTGTTCTTATCAATCCAATTCTTTTCCCGTGAGTGGCAGGTGGTCACCTCATAATTTGAGTTGTATTCCATAAGACCATATCAAGCATATTCTTTTCATTGTTGGTGTTCCAACAACTCCGTTCGACCCTTCCCCTAAAGATGCCTCTTCGAGCTCTTTTGTGGCAGAAGTTGGCATTTTCTTGTCCTTTCTCCTTTCTCAAGTATCTTTCTTCTATTCTTTTGTTACAGAGGCATTGTGATGTTGCTCTCTTCTACCCATCTTCTTGTTTTGTCATGATAGTGTTTTTTCTTTGCTGATCCATTCAACCGGAGTGTCGTGTTTTCTTTCGAGCTCTCTCATCTTATCAAATTTTGCACCCCTTCTCAACCAGAGTGCTGTCCAAATTATATCATTCTTATTCCTTCTCTATCTCGTTTTAACCGGAGTGTTGTGCCCTCTGCTCAAGTTATTTTCATCTAATCAAGTTCCTTATCACTTTTCAACCGGAGTGCTGCCCGAATTTGTTCTTCCTTGTTACTCTTCCCTACCGGAGTGCTTTCAATTTTGTTCTTCTTTGTTGCTTTCTTTCTTTCTATTTGTTCAACCTCTCAAGGTTCGTGGTTTCACTCGTTTGTCAAAGAAGCTACTTAGTTTTACCTCTTCTCTTTCTCTTCCGTTTTTCCCTCCGGTGCCATCCTAGATCTCGGGACGAGATCCTCTCGTAGTGGTGGAGTGTTGTGACGCCCCGAGACCGATGCTCGAGAAGACTTCCATGTGTTCCAGGTTTCGCCGTGTGTTTCATTTGTGCCCGCCCTTTTATTTGTGCATTGCATCATGTCATTTCTTTTCTTAACTCAACTAAATAAATTGCATGGATCTTCGGTCCATTTAAATCGAGGGATATTCACTATGGTGATTACTCTTTAAAACATATCCACCCGATAATAGGGAGCTATATTAAATATTTCTATAATTTGCAATTCACCATAACACACTTGCAAAATCCCAATGCTTTAGTCATCACGTCTCTTGGCCTTTAACTTTGCCCATAAATTCTTTCGTCATTTTCCGGAGCTCCACCAAAAATCTGAACATTTTTTGGACCTTCCTAACCCTCACTTCCTATTCGAACCATTTGAATTTAAATCAAATGAGTTTGAATTTAAACTTTCAAAAATGCCCACTCCATTTTTCTTGGAACATGCGCATTTATGCGAGTCCGGGAAATTTATTCCCGTGCTCAAATTCTTCCTCTAACATTCTCTTTTCTCTTTTCCTTTCTCTTATTGTTCTCTGTTTTTGTAAAGAGAAGAATTGAGAGGGAAGAGAGAAGCCTAGCCAGCCTGGCCATTTGGGCCTGCAGCAGCCCCGTCCCACCAGTGGCCCAAGGCCCAGCCGGCCTCTGTCTAACTAACCCTAACCTAGCGAGCCCCGATCCTCTCTCCCCCCTTCGTTTCCTCCTAGCGCCGCCAGGAGAGCCCCACGCTCGATCTCCCCGTTCTTTCCCCTCCCGCAGCGCCACACGCACACACGCACAGGGCTGCGCCCGATCCCCATCTCTCCCTCCTCACGCTCTCTTCCTCGCGCCGCCTGACACCGAACGCCTCCTCCTTGCTGCCTCGCATGTCCCGTGCAGGAACTCCGCCGGCCGCTCCTTCCCGGCCTCGGCCTCGTCCCCGACTGCCCAGGCCGGAGTTTCCACCCCTGCGCCTTGGACAGGAGGTCCCCCTCGGCCGCCCGCCTTCGTCCTTGTCCGCGCGCAGAGGAGCACGCCCACCGAGCTCCATCGCGCCCCGCACCCTCAAGTGCCTCGCGCCCCTGGCCGTCCTTGTTCGTTCATCGCGACACCAAGCCAGCAGGACTCCCGGCATCACTGAACCCCGCTCATCGTCGTCTTGCTTCGCTGGAGGAGAGGGCCAGCGTCGTCCCCATGCCCCTCGCTCACGCCAGGACTCGTCATCGCCGCCGATCGAGTTCCTCGCTGAACCCCGCTCGCCGGTGTCCCGATCCCGTCCGGATCCAGAGGATCCCGTCACCTGTTGCCGGCTCCTCACAGGGTTTCGAGAGCTGCTGCTCGCTTGGACCGCTGCCCTGCCAAGACGAAGACTGCCCTGTACCGTTGCCTCGCTGGATCGTCGAGATCGTCTCGGATTGCGCCAAGTACATGGGAGGCCTGTGCGTTTTTCGTTGCTTCATACCCGTTGAATCGTCAAGGCCTCTGCTCGACTCCGTGTTCAACTACACGGTGAGATGCCAAGTACCATGACTATAGTCGTTGCCCCGAGGACACCGAGTACGACTACACACGACGATGCGCCAAGTACCTCTACCCATGACCCGAGAATGTCTACGACCCATGTACAACTACCTTCGCCAAGACCCGGATCGACAAGCACCACCCCCGTCAAGTACTACTACAAACCCAGAGAATTCGGATGCATCAAGTTCCCGAGGAGACCCGCTTTTCGTCAAGTTCGACTACCGTAGCGCCGAAGACCTTGGATGCTCGAACGAGTACCGAACGAAACGCCAAGTACCACTATCGCCGAGTACGACTACTTCCGTGATGATACGAGAACAACTACCATCGACCCTCGAAGCCTCTGTGGACGTCAAGTCCCTCGTCGTGATCCTGAACAACTACGGAAAATTGTGCAACTAAGAACTTGAACGACTACCGCCGCCAAGATCACGAGTACCTCTATCGTCGTCATGTACCCCTACTTCCACTACGAATGTCCCGAGAACGTCTACTTCCTCTACTTGGCACCGAACGAGAACCGTCTCGTTTACACACGCTTCGAAGGTATAACCATCGAGACGACATCCGTGATCGAATGCTTGCGATGTTTGAGATGCTCATGTTCGAACCGTGTTCGAATTGTCGATGCACGTTGCCCCTCTTTTCCCTTGTTACCATCGTCTCATGGGACACCCGGAATCCGGGAGCGCCCCACCATCTTTTGCACGCATCCGCACATTTCTCCTTTGCATCGGTATCTCACTCGAGTTACCGGAACCGGAACGTTGCCGTGGCACCGTTTCGTTATCGTTGCTGTGGCACCCCTTTTGTTTCCGCCACGATGACAAATGCTTCTTAATGCTCTTGTCAACTTTTAATAAAATTGCATAAACTTGAACATGCCATCCGCATCATGTTAACAACTTTATGTTTAAAATTGTTGTTGCACCAAATTGATAAATGCATATGGGGATTTACCGGATTTGTTGTTGGTTATATCCGGCCTCATTTAAATTGTTAGATGGTATAGTTTTGTTATACTTCACCTCTTGCCATATTAACCAACATTTAATATTGTTGGGTACCTAACCGGGAGAGAACTAAATAATTAATGTGGTGTTCCGTCAATATGCAACTCGTTGCATATTGAGCTCCACTTAATTTGTAGAATTTGCTTGTGCACTTTGCCATGCCATGCTTCATTAAACCGGACATGCATCATACTTGATTGTGCATCATGCCATGCTTATGTGGTGGTTGTTTACTATGTTGTTTGCTTCTTTCCGGTGTTGCTTCTTCGGGTTAGTTCCGATAACGTCGCGTTTGTGAGGATCCGTTCGACTACGTCCGTTTGTCTTCTTCATGGACTCATTCTTCTTCCTTGCGGGATCTCAGGCAAGATGACCATACCCTCGAAATCACTTCTATCTTTGCTTGCTAGATGCTCGCTCTTTTGCTATGCCTATGCTGCGATACCTACCACTTGCTTATCATGCCTCCCATGTGGTTAAGCCAAGCCTCTAACCCACCTTGTCCTAGCAAACCGTTGTTTGGCTATGTTACCGCTTTGCTCAGCCCCTCCTATAGCGTTGTTAGTTGCAGGTGAAGATGAAGTTTGTACCTTATTGGTACATGGATATGTTGTTCCTTGTCGGAACATGTTTACTTGTTGGGATATCACAATATATCTTATTTAATTAATGCATCTATATACTTGGTAAAGGGTGGAAGGCACGGCCTTATGCCTGCTGTTTTGTTCCACTCTTGCCACACTAGTTTCCGTCATATCGGTGTTATGTTCCCGGATTTTGCGTTCCTTACGCGGTTGGGTATAATGGGAACCCCTTGACAGTTCGCTTTGAATAAAACTCCTCCAGCAAGGCCCAACCTTGGTTTTACCATTCGCCACCTAGCCTTTTTCCCTTGGGAGTCGCGCATCCCGAGGGTCATCTTTATTTTAACCCCCCGGGCCAGTGCTTGTCTAAGTGTTGGTCCAAACTAGAGCCCCTTGCAGCGCCACCTCGGGGAAACTCGAGGGCTGGTTTTAGTTGTACGGATTGCTTATCCGGTGTTGCCCTGAGAATGAGATATGTGCAGCTCCTATCGGGATGTCGGCGCATCAGGTGGTTTTGCTGGACTTGTTTTACCATTGTCGAGGATGTTTTGTAACCGGGATTCCGAGCCTGATCGGGTCTTCCCGCTAGAAGGAATATTCTTCGTTGACCATGAGAGCTTGTGATGGGCTAAGTTGGGACACCCCTACAGGGATTTGAACTTTCGAAAGCCGTGCCCGCGGTTATGGGCAGATGGGAATTTGTTAACGTCCGGTTGTAGAAAACCTGAAGTTGACCTTAATTAAAATGCATCAAACGCGTGTGTAACCGTGATGGTCTCTTTTCGGCGGAGTCTAGGAAGTGAACACGGTGTTGGAGTAATGCTTGACGTAGGTAGTCCAGGATCACTTCTTCATAGTTTCTCGACCGCGCTTTGCCTTCTCTTCTCGCTCTCTTTTGCGTATGTTAGCCACCATATATGCTAGTCGCTTGCTGCAGCTCCACCTCATATCTTTACCTTACCCATAAGGTTAAATAGTCTTGATCGCGTGGGTGTGAGATTGCTGAGTCTCCGTGACTCACAAATACTTCCAAAACCAGTTTGCAGGTGTCGATGAGTCCGCGCAGATGACGCAACCTAGCTCAGGAGGAGCTTGTTGAAGATCTTGTCCTTTGTGTTGTTTCGTTCTAGTTGATCAGTAGTGGAGCCCATTTGGGGTCGATCGGGGACCTTGTCGCATTTGGGGTAGTCTTCTTTTATTTTGGTTCCGTAGTCGGACCTTGATTGTATCTTGATGATGTAATGCTTTATTCATGTAATTGTGTGAAGTGGCGATTGTAAGCCAACTATGTATCTCTTTCCCTTATGTATTACATGGGTTGTGTGAAGATTACCTCACTTGCGACATTGCTTTCAATGCGGTTATGCCTCTAAGTCGTGCTTCGACACGTGGG
>NC_041386.1:153932662-153963406 GCF_002162155.2 Triticum dicoccoides | reverse complement strand
GCTGCCTGCCGGCAACGAGACAGAGGACATCGCCAGCTCTGCTGAGGCCCTGCCCCGCTACCAGCGAGGCCGCGCCACACTGAAGAGGAAGAGTAGAACATATGGTAGGTCGCCGCCTCTCGGGTCCAAGTAAGGCCACCGCTGCTACCCTCGGTTGAAGCCAAGCTGGGCGGGTTGACCACTGACGGCCGGTTAGCTTCTTGGCGGCGACGTGGAGTCGGAGAGCTATGTTGGAGAAGGACGCTGCTTCTACTTAACTGCTGGTGCAGTTGGCTGACTAACACGTGGGCCCAACAGGCATCTGGGCCACATGTCAGTTACGCAACTGCACCTGCAGTTAAGTCACTGAAGCTTCTGTTTGGCTCAGCAGGACACAGCTGGGTAGCTTCGGTTAATTAATTATACCTCCAGCGCACCCCTTTTTATTTGAAGAATGTATGAAATGTAATGAAATCCGGCATGTTTATATGAAATCCGACCATGTATGAATGAATTTATTTCGATTAGTTCGAATTCTTGTATCACTGGCATTGGATGAACATGCAAAACAATACATACTAGCATTATTCCCAGGGTGATCACCTCGTTTGTAGCAGTTTCACATGTACTCCCTCCTGTCCTTTCTAGTCTGCATCTCTACTTTGACCAATCTTATAGAAAAAAGTATGCACTTTCACAATGTGCGAAGTAAAAAGGAACAGAAGGAGTACAAAGAGTTTGAGCAGCTTTTTAGCATTCCTGTACATTGCAATCAAACACACAGGCCTGGCAATTCATAGAGAACATTCAAAAAATCGATGATTATGCATCTCAGCGATTCACATGTCAGACCCAATATTTACTTCACAACTAAAGAATAAAGAAAAAATGGATCGACACTGCTGACAGCAAAGGGCGTCCCATTCGAAAATATCAAACGCACGTCTTGTTGCTAAAACCAATGAGCAAAATTTGACAAGGTTTTCCCATTCCAAAATATCAAATGCCTACGATTGTGGAATGGGCAGGGTTCACCATCAGTTCGGACATTGACATGGCACCTCGTGCTAAATAAACCAGTTGTTCTTTTTGTGCAGTTCCAGCAAAATCAACCAAATTCGCGCATAGCTTGTATGATTTCGCCCTTATATGTTGCAACACCTTGAACTTATCGGCACCTCCTTTCTTGTGGTGGAAATGAATGATTCGATGTATTCATGAACATTTTGTGCAGTTCCCATTGAAATCAAGCTGAGCACCCTGTTTGCACAAATACAAAATAAGTGATTAGTATAAAGCAAACTGTACTATGAATTGACAGTTTAAATAGGCACCAACATGGTCCATGTAGAGCACACTTTTCGAAAAATGGAACTCACCGGAAACAATCCTAGAACAACATTGTACTCACGCATCACAGCAAGAAAATGGAGATTTGTTAGTCCTTCTGAGCTGAAGTTAGTTTGGTCTTGTGGGGGGTAATGTAACCATCCTTCAACTGCTCCTTCTGATGAGAAGATAGACATGGCTTCTTCATCCTGGCATAATCGAAACTAGTCACTTCACGTACTCCATATTCTTCTTCAGAGGAGGATGATCCTGTTGTGCAAAGACAAGAGGATAACTAAATGCTAGCATCCCTGTTTGCTCGAAAAAAAGGAAAGGAAATATTTAAAACAACACAGATGAAGCACTTCTCAAGGACAATACCACTTTTTGATGACAGTATCTAAACAGTAGCACAACACCAATAGAGATAACGAAGCTCAATCATATGGATGAAATCAGTGGGCGAGTACCAACCTTTGCCAGGAGGCTTATTGTGTAGAGCATACAGATGAAGCACTTCTCTGGAACCATCTGTTGCTATCTACTATGGTGGCCGTGCTTACTATATACTCCTCGATTAGATTAATGTTTCCAACATCTTCTTGTGCAGTCCCACTAAAATATATGGTATCTTCAAAGAAGATCCCTGTTTGCACAAGTAGAGATAATTACGTATTACATTAAGAGTGGCATCAAATCAGTGGCAAAACAATTGATCGTTCCAGCCATAGCAATAAATTAAGATGCAAAACTATATCATTACTTGTGTCATTACTGTTCCAATGCTTCATTACAGCATGAGGAGTTGATTTTTTTTCTTCTGCTTGTTCTTCCCCTTCATCACTCGGTTCAGTAACAGACAAGCTTCACCTTCAATGTAAGATTTGGCATGTCAATTAGGTTGCACAAGTATAACACTAAACAATGACATTAATTTTCTGATGAAAGTGGCAAAATAGAGGCCAACAGTTGTGAAATATCCTTATCTTACCTCAATGGGATATTGCGGTGCACATACGGATTGGAAGTCTTGTCTCCATTTGTGCAGTTCACTAAAATCAAGCAACATTACCGTACAAGTAGCACAACATATGAAAGCACACTGCAGAATCATGTGAAAGAAGGCTAGTACTGACCTCTGATGACGCGGAATTTAAACAACTCACAAGAAGAAGATCTGAACCAAATTTGCCAACATAGATAGGAACTAAGATCTCCTCTTGTGCAGTTCCACTAAGATCAAGCAATAAACCAATTGTTGTCGGTGTGACATTTTGGTTGAACTGCACAAAACACTCTTAAAACAATAGTGTTTTGTGCAGTGCAACAAAAGGTCACAATGGCAACGAGGTGAAGTAGATAACCCTGTTTACACAGAGGTGCAAAGGAAACAACTAGTGGTCAATAACAGTGGATGACACAGAAATCAACAAAAAGAAGCATCTACCTTACCTAAATGGGAAAGAAAGCAAGACAGTAGCATTTCTCAAACGGTGGCACTGATTAATATTAACAGAGAGATTATATTAACAATAAAATTCATAAAACATGTAATTTGCTTTTAACTGTGGCATTGCATCAAGTTTCCAGCGGCATTATTAGAGGGTGCATGTTTACAGGGACATTTTGGTGGAGGGACTAAAAAAACTCTGTGTCAGCCCCATCTAAACCAAACATGAGGGACTTTTAGGGACTAAAAGTGGGCATTTGGGACTAAAGAAAGAAGACGCCGAGGGAGAGTCATTTTGGGACTTTTTCCAACAGTTTCCCCTGCCACGCATCGCACCTTGTCTCTACTAGTTCATTAGTAGGGGTAACATGGTCTTTTAGCATGTCATTTAATAACCTCTAGTCCATGTTTAGTCCCTAGAACCAAGCAGGTAGGGACTAGGGAGTTTTTAACCAAACAGGGCCTTAGATTAACAACAACTAAAGAGTTGCACGGGACAATGGACCCACCAGCACCATGTGCATCTACCGATGTACTGGGGTGATGCACAGTCTGTTGCAACAAAGAACAAACAGCCAAGGAGCATATTTGTGTTGGTCCCAGTTTTGTTATCTTTAGACACCTTTCCCTATGTGAGCGCAGCAAATCTAGTCCTGCTCAAACTCTACAGCCTTGTCCCCCAAAACAAAAGATCAATTCTTTACAGATGTGCGAACTGTGTTTGTCATTGTTTTCCCTTTTTGACCAACGTAGGTGCTGGATAGCCAGTCTGTACTAGTACTTTCCCCACTTCCTTTCCTCTGTGAACCACGTCTTAGATTTATGCTATACAACTTTCCCCACTACTTTCCCCCATTCCTGTCCTCTTTGAACCATGTCTTAGATTCATGCGATACAACTTTCCCCACTACTTTCCCCCTCCCTTTACTTTTTGAACCACGTCCTAGATTCATGTTGTACAACTTTTCCCACTACTTTCCCCCATTCCTTTCCTCTTTCAACCACGTCCTACATTTATGGTATACAACTTTCCCCACTACTTTCCTGTTTGATCCAACACCTAGATTCGAGTGCAGAAGCGGAAAAAGCCCACATGCAGCTAGAGCAATGCATGTGGAATAAGTAAATTATACCTTAAGGTTCTTGGGGTGTCATTCAGTGGGCGGCCGGAGGCCGTTCGACCTACACTATGTACGGTGGCAAAGAAGAAGGGGTCGGAGGCCCTCCCGCGCCGCCGCTGGGTGAAAGTGAACAACTGCGCTAGTAGTGGATTCCCTCCTCCCTCGCCGACGGCGACAGCGTTAAGCCTGCTTCCCTTCCCGGCAGACGGATCCAGCCAGCTCTTTGACCAGCAGGGAGGGGAGAGAGAGAGAGGCCAACAAAGTCTTGTTTAGATCTGGAGAGGGTGAATGAGTGTGAAGAGAGCAACTACAAGCAGACCAGCAGTGAGGGGGGAAAGAGAGGCCAACGAAGTCTTGTTTAGATCTGGAGAGGGTGAGAGAGTGTGAAGAGAGCAACTACAAGCGCTGAGGCTCCAGCATGTATATATATACTAGAGAGAGTGTGAAGAGTGCAAACCCAAGAAAACAAGCGTCGAGGCTGCAGGTTATATGTGATGAGGTGATTATACGGTCACTATGAGATCGTATAGCTCCGTATCCATCCATTTTGACCAGTAGTATGTTACCTCTCTCCATGTAGTACGTTGGGTCCCACCAGTCAGAGGGTGAAACAAACAAATTAATAAGAAAAATTAAAAGCGCCAGCGATGTATCATACCTCACACATGTCGCTACTGCTCGGGAACACTATCCAATTGATGCCTCTGTTCGCTCACGTACTATTTTAAGTGAATCCTTATTATAACATGCACACAATTTTGGGCACTTGTATTCAACCTAAGTTAGTGTGCCACCATATCTCGTACGACTCCCTCCGTCTAGGTGTAATAAGTCACGTTAGAAGGTGCAGCGGGACCAAGGTGCAAGCAGATTAGAGGAGAAGGAGAAACTTGTCCGGTCATTCCTCCAATCAAAGCCCTAATTTCTGTCTCTAAATGCAACAATTAATCCAAACAACTAAGAGATGCCGTTTTAGCTACCATGCAGGGCCACATATTAACTCGCATGCAAACCGACTTTGATTTCTTGACTGATCAACGCGTAGTTGTGCTCCATGCATTGGGTTTCCGGGGGAGATAACAAGGCAGAGTAAGGAGCGTTTTGTTACATTGCTTAGGCTGGTCATAGTGGTGAGTAACTTGGACTAGTTCAACATGCATATGTTACTAGTCTATGTTTTTTTTGGAAGCCTACTAGCATATGTTACTACTACACGAAGTTTGCCGTCGGAAGCGAGCCGATCTGGCTCTCCTGAGCTAGCAAGGTTATTCTAGCCCACCCAAGCTAGCTGGCCCACAAAAGCTAACATATTTTAACAGTTACAAATGCCTAACCTTGCCCGGCTATGCTATAAATTGTTCTTGCTAAGGATCCAAACGCTCCCTAAATAACAATGCTCGCGAGCAACGAGGCCATGATGGGATTGAGATGCCAAGTTAATGGAGGACGCCGAAACATTTTGGGAATATCTGATTTCCATAGGATGACTTAACACCTAGACGGAGGGAGTACTACTCCTCAGTCCAGGTTTGATGGAATATTCGTCACCTCTTATCTTCTTGTACGTACTCCATTTGTATCTCACTTCCTGTGGCTTCGCACTCGCACGATTTTCCTATTCTATGAACCTGTGTGTGCGTGTGTGTGTGTGTGTGTTTAACAGCATGCGTGTGTTAAAGAGAGTGACAGATCGACCTACTCCTACAGAGAGATGGTGTGTAGTGTATGATTTTAGCCACTAGAGTAGGTCCATCCTCTCGTTTCCGGGCGTACGGTAGGGACAGGAGGACAGCTGCCACACCCGCTCCTGACCAGCCTGGCCCACCCAAAGCCCCTTCATTGCCCACGCGCGCTTCCCGCCCGAAACAGTCAGTGCCGCATTCATGCCTGGGCAGAGCGGACGCGACCTCTCACTGGCGCCTGCGTTGAAGGGAGAAGCGGATTCAAGAGTGATGGTTGCTTCGTCCGTCCAACTTACTGTTGGGTCTATGTGATTTGATGGCTCATTGGTCATTATTACTGAGGTGGTAGGACTGCTGGATGTCCCATGCTTTCGGCGAAAGAGGTACCAATAGATTACAATTTTCTCCATTCTTACAGCGGAGGAGTGCAAGAGCAGTGAAAACACGCAGGCTCAGTGATTACATGGCCCACCTCACACTATCACCATATTTTCTAGACACCGTGAGACACCTAACTCTTTACATAGTACTCCCTCCGTTCCTAAATATAAGTCTTTGTAGAGATTCCACTAGGTGGACTAGATACGGAACAAAATGAATGAATATACACTTAAAATGCATCTATATACATCCGTATGTGGTTCATGGTGAAATCTCTACAAAGACGTATATTTAGGAACAGAGGAAGTACTTGTATAGTACATACTGTAATTTATCAGCGAGATAGTACAATGCGGTATGTGCGATTCAAGATTACTGGGACTAGTTGATGAGACATAAACTCATCACAAATACAGTACGTAGAAGCCAGTAGAGGTATGTGCGGGGCAAAGAAGTAGAGAAATATCCACATGGAGTGATGTGGGCAGCTGGAGCAGTGGTGCAAGCCGGCTGTAAAGGGCGTTGTGCCTGAGGGATGTCGGGACGTAGCTCAACCTAGAGGAGGGCGGCGGGAGGAGGCAACTACCCACGTCGCGGCAGTGAGCAATGGACGAAGGCAACCTCACCGGCTTTGTGAGAGAGATTGGCGGGGACCCCTGATCGGGACGTGCCGACAGTAGGTTCTCGCCATCGGCGACGGCGACCCCATCTACACTAAGCATCCACCCCTTCCCCTGGCGGACGTGATCCGCCGGGATGTTAGAGATGTGGCCATAGTGGTTTTGTGTGAGAGAGTGTGAAAACTGAGGAGAGCAACCCCAACAAGCAACCGTGTAGGCTCATCCTGCCTATGTATATACTGGAGCGGTTTCCTTTTCTCTCCATATGAACCTATTTATATTGCATACGTGCCACTGAAGAAAAAAAAACTTTATTTATAAATGACGCGACACCTACTACTCGTTCTCCTATAAACCTTGCGCTTGGCTTCTCCAAACTATTAACCTTGCGATTGGCTCTTCGCCTCTTCGAGAAGTCAAGCAATAAAGGTACTGCATTATATATCGTTCTGGCTATATGAGACCGAATGAATTGTTGCACGTCCACCACGTGGCGAGGGTCGAGGGGCGAGGGCGAGTGCGTACTATTACGTCTGTTTCAATATGGACTACATACGGAGCAAAATGAGTGAATCTACACTCTAAAATACGTCTATATACATCAGTGTTTGGAGTATGTACTAGTAGTTCATATTGAAATCTACTAAAGGACATATATTCCAAACAATATGATAATCTCTCTAACCAAGGTAGGGATGAGGAGTAAACGGAGGGGGTACTAGTAAAATTTTCTCCTCGTCCTGCGAGCCACCGCGCGCGTGGGCGAGGGAGCGGGTGTACTAAGCAAGCTTCTCCTCGTTCTACGAGTTGACGGGAGACATCAAAAGTACTCCAGTGTATAGATCCTTGCCTCTAAGGTAGGCCCCACATGGTTTGCCTCTTTTTTAACATAACGCGTCAAGTCGCAATTTGTTTGTTCACCCGTGGTAGACGATCCTCCCTCCATCTAGTGGACAACCAATACATGTGTCAAGTTACCACGTGGGCTACCTTTTCGTAAAGAAATGAGCTCCACCATGTACCCGCGCGGGTGTGGTTGGGAAAGAGATGGGAGTACGTGGGTTGTGCATGCACCTCTTCTCTTCGTGCACGCCCCCACCTACATGGGTGTGTGTGAGAGGGACTATAGAGATACAAACCTAGACATAATGCGCCGTCCATCCCCATGCCTCCGCCCAGTCCGACCACCAGTCACCACCACCCCCCACTCCTCCTCACCTTATCTCTCATCTTTCTCCCTCCATTTTTATATAGAAGGCCACTATCAAAGTTACAATTTGCAGATATACAAGACCACTAACACTAATCAATGCAATATTAATGGTGTTTGCCTCGTAGTACTACTAGCAAAGGAGGACATGAAAGGGAAGAATACACATTAATTTACACGGCAAACAAGGAAATAAGGTGGCTTGCAACATTGAGTTAGAAGACATTAATTTTTGCCTTGGTACCCGTAATATGGGTTTGTGGCCTTGTATACAAAAATAGAGTCCGATAAAATTCTCGAGATACCATTTATCCGATGAAATTCTCGAGTAATCATTAGTTTTTACAAAATGGGATTTGTAAGTGCATCTAGTGCCACCCCTAGTTGGTTTTGGAGTATTGACGACAAACCTAGTTGACGGACTAATGTGTTTGTGAGAATTGCAGGATAACATAGGTAGAAGTCCCTCATTCGGTTTTCCTACCAGAGATGACCCCTAAAAATGTATGAAGACATTGATGTCAAAGGTGGTATGTGAAGATACTCACATTGAAGACTATGACAAGAGAAGACATCGCATGAAGCCTATGGAGCTCGAAGACTTAGATCTTCTGTAGTTCTGTTTCTTCTTTGTTGAGTCATAGGAACCACCGTACTGTTAAGTGGGGTCCAAGTGAACCAGTCAGAATGACTGAAGTGATGCTTTACCAAAACCTATGTCTTCGAGTGAAGACTATGAGAGCGAAACTTGTCCAGAGTCGGACAAGTCAGCTTTGCTTGTAGCCCAAGTAAAGCTGCCGCGTGAGTTGAAATCTGACCGTTGGAACACCTGTCAGTTCCTTAGTGACCCAGGGTCATTTCGGACAAATCAGGTCGGGTTGCCTAGTGGCTATAAATAGCCCACCCCCTACATCCATAAACGGTTGGCTGCTCAGATTTAGAGTACGACTTTTGTCGTTTGAGAGCAACCCACCTCGAAGCCTTTGAGAGAGAATTCCTTGCGAGGATAAAGCCCTAACCACCCAGAGCCAAAGAGTGTTAGGCATCACTTAAGTCTTCTTGTCTGTGTGATCTGAAGACTTATTACACTTGAGGATTGTGAATCCTCCAGCCGGTTAGGCGTCGCGTTCTGAGCATCCAAGAGACATTGTGGATTGCCGGTGAACGAAGTCTGTGAAGGTTTGGGAGTCTACCTTGAAGACTTACCTGAGTGATTGGGCGAGGTCTGTGTGACCTTAGCTCAAGGGGAATACGGTGAGGACTGGGTGTCCTGAGCTGCGTGTTCAGGACTGGGTGTCCGGGACTGTGTGTCCTCAGGTTTAAATACCTAGCCGCCCTAACCAGACATACAGTTGTCACATTAACTAGAACTGGTCCAACAAATCATTGTCTTCAACGAGTCACTGGTTTCATCCTTCCCTTCCCTTTACTTATGGTTGGTCCTTGTGAAGTCATTGTATGATTGCACTATCTTTTGTCTTCACTGAGTGACTGCGTGTTCTGTTTGGCTTCATAATATCTTCCTACCTAATCCTTACTACATTGCTGCTATTAGTCATTGTGCTTTCACTCCATTGAATACTTGACTATGGTTTGCTTAGTGTAGTCTACCTTCCGCTGCATGGTAATAGGTTTATTTCTATCGTTTCTCTTCATAACTTCCACGTTTTGAAGACTTTCATAAAAATCGCCTATTCACCCCCCTTAGTCGATATAAAGCACTTTCAATTGGTATCAGAGCAAGGTACTCCCTTGTTCTGTGTGATTCAGTTTAACCACCTGGAGTTTTAGCTATGTCGACTGCAGGGATAATTAAAGTCTCCGTTGCGTGCCCCGTCTTCGATGGAACTGAATATCCCTACTGGAAGAATAAGATGCGCATGCATCTTGAAGCCATTGACGTCGACCTATGGTATGTCGTCAAGAACGATGTTCCCAAGGCTGGAGAAGGTGTCACTTCTGTTGATGTCAAGAAGTTCATTCAACTGGACTCTACTGCCAAGAATATCATCTGTGGTCATCTGACCAAAGGACAGTATGGCCGCGTGAGTGCTTTGGAAACATCTAAGCTAGTCTGGGATTGGCTCTCCAAAGTCAACGAAGGCGTCTCAACCCAGAGAGATCAGAGAATCAGTGTCCTTCGCAACCTCTTCAACCGCTTCAAGAGAAATGACAATGAGAATGTCCAGCTCACGTTTGATCGACTCACTGACATCACAAATGAGCTTCAAGCCCTTGGCGCTACTGAGATCACCAAGCATGAAGTCGTCAAGACACTACTGAGATCACTTGACAGTTCGTTTGACACCCTAGCCCTAATGATTCAAGAACATCCCGATTTCAAGACACTCGATCCGTCTGACATACTTGAGAGGCTCAACAAACATGAGTTTCAGCTTTCTGGGAAAAGAGATATCTACGGTCCAAACTATGGGCGAACTCGTGCCTTGAAGGCAAAAGCTGTCTCCTCATTTGAAGAAGAATATGACAGCAGTTCTGATGATCCTGAAGACATTGGAAGGGAACTTGCTATGCTTGTGAAGAAGTTCCAAAAATTCACCAAGAAGAAAGGCTTCAGAAAGTCTTCCCGATCAAGCTTCTGCTCATGACTACAAGAAGAAAACATGTCACAAGTGCAAGAAACCTGGCCACTTCATCTCTGAGTGTCCGCAGTGGGACAATGAGAACAAAAGAAGAAGAAGAGCAAGGAATATGACTCTGATGACAAGAAGAAGAAATACTCAAAGTCTTCTTCCAAGTCTTCCTCGAAGTCTTCATCACACAAGAAGAGCTCATCTGGCAAGGCACGTGCATTTGTTGGCAAGGAAATGGATTCAGAGGAGGAGTCCGCTTTTGAGGAGGCGGAGGTGGAGTCTGAGGAGGAGTCCGATTCTGGCGTCGCAAGTTTGGCTACAGGATACGTTGCCAAGTCCATCTTCAACACTGAAGACAATGACTTCATCACCGACACCGATGCAAATGACAAGGACTACTCCGCTCCTACCTACTGCATCATGGCACGCGGTGCCAAGGTAAACACACCCACTACTCACTATCAAACATCTAGTGACGATGACTCTGATTGTGGTTCAAAACCCAGCTACAAAACACTTGCTAAAATTGCAACTGAACAACAGAAAGCCATGGAACATATTCAAAAACTGTTAGACAAAAGCGATGATCTGTTAGGCGCTGAAATGACTCGATCTGAGTCCTTAATTGAAGACATAAAAAATATTCACGTTAAGTATGAGGAACTTGAAAGGCGTCATGAAACGCTCTCAACAACTCATGAAAAGCTTTCCTATGATTATCTTCAAAGGAAGCAAGATCTTGAGAAATTGAGAGCGGCTCATGAAGATCTTCAAAAGGAAAATGAGTCACTTCGCGCCAAACAGATCAGTTCCGCTCAGGAAGGATTTGAACCACCATGTCTTAAATGCATTGAGCGTGATAATACTACTTCTGTTGCTGAATGTTCTACTGCTGCTACTGTTGCAATATCTTCAACTGTTGATGTGGAAACTAACCTCTCTGCCGAGGATACCACTTCTATTGCTGATGAGAATGCTAGGTTGAAGACATTGCTTGAAACAGGGATGTACAAAAGTCTTAAAGGGCATCAGACACTATGTGATGTCCTCAAAAAGCAGATCTTGAACCGAAACCCGAGGAAAGAGGGTGTTGGGTTCATAAGGAAAATGAATGCTGATGGCTCTTACTGGAAACCTGAGCAGTACCCCAAAACCACATGGGTTGCTGCAAAGGAATCTTCAGCAGATCCATCCACTCTATCTGGCTTCACTTGTGCAAACCCCATTGTCATTGATGAATCCTCTGATGCAAACTATAAACTGTTTAAGAATCAGAATGGTGAAGTGTTTGCCAGGTACATTGGGACTAACTGCAGGAATGGACCGCCTATGAAGAAGATCTGGGTTCCGAAAAAGTGTCTGGAGAATCTTCTTGTGAATGTCATCATGACACCACACGCGAAGAAGACAAACCCCAGACCACAGGCTTCATACGATCCAAAGGCTTCATACAGACAAAGGACTCACCTGAGTCGCACTAACGCAAATATTTTGCAGGGAAACCATACTCAGGCCTATGAATATGAGCGCGGTTCATCAAACCGCCATGTTCATAAGACCAAGAACTATTCTACTTATTCTTATGAGTACTATTGTCCGCCTGCAAGACTGTTTGCTAGGGCTCCAAAGCCAAAGTTCTCAGATGCTGCACTTAGACTTATTGCTTCTAAGCCACCCTTGAAGATGTGGGTGGCTAAGAAAGCTTAACTCTCTTTTGCAGGGAAAGGTCTCCAGAAGAAAACCAAAATCGTCTGACGCTATTGCTGGGGACCTTAAACATCTTGTAGGGCGCAAGATCAAATGCCCGAATGGTCTTACTATGTACTTCGTTCCTGAATCGCTTGCTACTCTCCCTATTAGTCCTAATCTGGATCTAAGCTTTCATAACCCACTGGTTCGTCAAATGTTTTTGCTTCACAATTCTCTTCGTGAAGCCTATCCCCCTAACTGCATTGTAGGGTACGACACCAGCGTCTTCAGAATGGATTATTGATAGTGGGTGTACCAATCACATGACTGGCAAAAGAAGCCTTCTTATGGACTCAACCTTACGTCCATCCGACAAGAGTCACATCACATTTGCTGACACTGGTAAAAGTAAGGTATTGGGTCTAGGTAGAGTTGCAAACACAAAGGATCAACACATGGATAAAGTCATGCTTGTTGAATCCCTTGGCTTCAACTTAATGTCTGTCTCAATGCTTTGCGATTTGAACATGATCGTAATGTTTGGAAAATATTGCTGCCTTGTTCTAATGGAATCTGACAAGTCTCTAGTGTTTGAAGGGTATCGGAAAGATGATTTGTATGTGGTAGATTTCTCAGCAGGACCACAGCTTGCCGTATGTCTTCTAGCAAAAGCTTTAGAATGCTGGCTCTGGCATCGGAGGCTAGGGCATGCTGACGTGAGGAACCTTCACACCCTTGCAAAGAAGAAGCATGTCATAGGCATCGAGGGCGTCAAGTTCAAGAAAGATCACTTACGCGGTGCCTGTGAAGCAGGAAAGATGACGAGGGCCAAACATCCCTCGAAGACAATCATGACAACCACTCGACCCTTCGAACTGCTCCACATGGATCTTTTCGGTCCCACTCATTACTCAACTCTTACTACTACTGCTTGCCTCTATGGCTTTGTCATTGTTGATGATTATTCTAGATATACTTGGGTGTACATAATCCTCTACAAGACAGAAGTGCAGGATGTCTTCAGACGCTTCGCCAATCGAGCAATGAACAACTATGGCACCAAGATAAAGCAAATCAGAAGTGACAATGGCACTGAATTCAAGAACATTGGCCTTGATACATATCTTGATACTTTGGGCATCACACATGAATTCTCAGCTCCGTACACGCCACAGCAGAATGGCGTCGTCGAACGCAAGAACAAAACACTCATTGAGATGGCCCGAACGATGCTTGATGAATACAAGACTCCAAGAAAATTCTGGCCTGAAGCCATTGATACTGCATGCCATACAATCAACATGTTTATCTTCACAAGCTTCTGAACAAGACATCTTATGAGCTCCTTACTGGCAAGAAGCCAAATGTCACTTACTTCAGAGTATTTGGAGCCAGGTGCTGGATCAAGGATCCACATCACACTTCAAAATTTGCACCAAAAGCACATGAGGGTTTTATGCTTGGACATGGAAAGGATTCGCACTCCTACAGAGTCTTCAATCTCTTTCATTATAAAGTGGTTGAAACAGTGGATGTGCGGTTTGATGAGACTAACGGTTCACAAAGAGAGCACCTGCCAAATGTGCTAGATGAAGTTCCATCCAGTGAATCAATCAAGCTAATGGGAACTGGAGAAATCATACCCTCTGAGGCTCAACCTGAAGAGGAACTTATCATTTCCGCACCTGATCAACCTGAAGACAATGCTCAGCCTGAAGACAATCCCACTAACAATGACAATGATCAGCAAGAGCAAAACCTTCGCCCTGTACATCCTCGTGTTGCCAATGAAGTGCAGATTGAGAGAATAATTGATAGCATTAATGCACCTGGTCCGCTCAATCGTTCAAGGGCAACTCAGCTAGCTAATTTCTGTGGGCACTTCGCATTCGTCTCAATAACAGAACCCAAGAAAGTTGAAGAAGCCTTCATGGAACCTGAATGGATTCAAGCTATGCAAGAAGAGCTTCAACAGTTTGAGCTGAATAATGTATGGGAACTGGTTAAGCGTCCTGATCCTCAGAAGCACAATATAATAGGCACCAAATGGATATACCACAACAAGCAAGACGAGCATGGTCAAGTTGTCAGAAACAAAGCTCGTCTCGTTGCTCAAGGATATACTCAAGTGGAAGGCATTGACTTCGATGAAACATTTGCTCCTGTGGCTCGACTTGAAGCCATACGCATACTGCTGGCCTATGCAAATCATCATAACATACTTCTATATAAAATGGATGTGAAGAGCGCCTTTCTCAATGGCAAGATTGAAGAAGAAGTGTATGTTGCACAACCGCCTGGCTTTGAAGATCCAAAACATCCTGACATGGTATACAAGCTCAACAAGGCATTGTATGGCCTCAAACAAGCCCCTCGGGCTTGGTATGACACACTCAAATACTTCCTGAAGAGCAAAGGCTTCATACCTGGTTCCCTCGAACCCACTCTCTTCACGAAGACATATGATGGTGAACTATTCGTGTGCCAAATATATATGGATGACATCATCTTCGGCTGCACCAATCAGAAGTACAGTGAAGATTTTGGATATATGATGCAAGAGCAATATCAGATGTGCATGATGGGAGAGCTGAAGTTCTTCCTCGGTCTTCAAATACGACAACAACGCAACGACATCTTCATATCTCAAGAGAAGTATCTCAAAGATTGCCTGAAGAAGTTTGGTATGCAAGACTGCAAAGGCTTCATGATGCCAATGCCAGCCAAACATCATCTGGGTCCCGACGACAATGGTAAAGAGTTCAATCAAAAGGTATACCGCTCCATGATTGGTTCTTTACTTTATCTATGTGCATCTAGGCCAGATATTATGCTTAGTGTTTGCATGTGTGCTCGATTCCAAGCGGCACCAAAGGAATCGCATCACATAGCTGTGAAGCGAATTCTTCGATATTTGGCTCACACCCCAACTCTAGCATTATGGTATCCAAAGGGCTCAGAGTTTGATCTGGTTGGATTCTCGGATGCTGATTATACTGGTGACAAGGTGGATCGCAAGTCTACATCAGGCACATGTCACTTTCTGGGACGATCACTTGTATGTTGGTCTTCAAAGAAGCAGAACTGTGTATCTCTTCCACTGCTGAATCTGAATACATTGCTGCTGGATCTTGCTGCGCTCAGCTTCTGTGGATGAAGCAAACACTCAAGGACTATGGCATTCATCTGAAGCAAGTGCCACTCTACTGCGACAACGAAAGCGCCATCAGGATTGCCAACAACCAAGTTCAGCACTCGAAGACAAAGCACATTGAAATTTGTCATCACTTTCTCAGAGATCATGTTGTGAAGGAAGATATTGATATCATAACGTTAACACTGAAGAGCAATTGGCAGATATCTTCACCAAGCCCTTGGATGAGAAGAGATTTTGCAAGTTACGGTGTGAGCTAAATATCCTGGAATCCTCAAATGTCCTGTGATCAGGCACACGTCCTAACACTTATGCATATTAATGACTTAGATGTGCAACACACGAAGTAAAGTATATCTTCAATCAATGAAGACATACATTCTAAGTGTGAATACATTAATGTGGAATTTGACTTTGGAACGCCACGATAATTGTGCGCCGTGTCTGGGTCTAATACTTCCTATACGGTGGGTAACGCCACCACCAAAGGTTCTGTTCGAAGTGTTTCACTCATGGCGTTACATTTGCTATGTCTTCACATTTGGTTTGGCTTAAATTTCAACATGTCTTCATGATTATCTTCACTATGTTGAATATATATATACTAGTGTTCTGTCCTCTACAACATTCACTTATAGCTATGTCTTCATGTTGAGTCTTTTGAACTAAGTGAATGTGATCGGACCCTAACCTCTCTATGCTTTCTATCTCAAACTCCATCTCTCCAAGTCATATGCATTCTATTGAAACTGTCGAATGTCTTCTCTGCGTCCTTGTCAGCAGAAGATACAGAGACAAACATTAAGTCCGTTTTCAATGCTCATTCCTTCACCTGAAACCCGGAGAAGTGAGAACGACCACCCGACAATCCAGGCATGCGTGGGACGTGGAACAACCTCCGACATGCAGCATGATGGCCACGTGTTCCTCAGATGTGAATCGCCAGGGGCACCTGTGTAATAACATTGAGCCGCCCCTGTCCCTATAAATACACGCCTCACCGCAGTCATTATCTCTTCTTCACTCTCGCATGAACCCTAGCGCCACCGCTAACTCTCGACGACGCCGACGACGAAGCGCTTCACTGCCGCAACCTCTCCGACGCCGTCCTCATGCCGACCGCGGACATCATCCTCTCTGCCGTCACCGTAGGTGTCCTCCGTCGCCAAGTTAGGGCAGAGACGATCGAACTGCTCGGCCTCCTCTTCCACTCCGTCTAGCAGTTCTTCGTGTGGTAAATAAAACTTCCTTTTTACAGCCCCTTTGATCCTATAGCTTCGTCACTTTCTACCACAAGCAGTTTCTGTTCACACAAGTTGGATCTCTTACATACTGCATCTCATAATATGCCTAGTATATTCACTTGTACTTCACAAAGTAGTTAGATTCCTCACTTGTACTGATCCATGAATTCGTACAAATCTGGAACCAACTCCTTATCTATGAGTGAATGTCTTCACACGATGAGGTCAATGTCTTCTAAATTGATTTATCTTCAAAATCTTCTGAGAATGCATATGACCACTTCCCCTTCCCTCGCACCTTAATGCTGTCACAGGTACATGTCCGTGGGAGAATCCCTTGGTTCTCATAGTCTGCATTCATTTGCAGAATTCTTACAGCATCATATAAATTCTCCCGAAGCCAGTTCCTGTTTGTCCAGCAAACGAAAGACTTTGAACATATTGAAGCCTTTCAGGTTAAAATTCATGGCTTCGGAGAAAGCTGCAAGGAAGGGAGGCAGATAGCGTCGTGGCGGAACATCAAGAGATCTGCCTGATGACCTCTCAGAACTTTACAAGACAGATCCTGAAGAGGATTATAATCAGCGCAAGACCCGAATCCAGTGGATTCGAAGATATTGGGCAGAACAATGGTTCAAATACCTGTTTGTGACCCAAGAATATGCTGAGAAAAATGCCATCAAGCGACCGTGGGGAGACATCCTATACAAGAATCTTCAACCCAGGTCCAGAGAAGAAGCCATTGAACAAGGCTTCTATCCCTGCATGGTCTGCGGGCCACAGCCTGCAGATGCACACCCATCGTCGCTACTATGGTGCCACGACGACAATCTGTTCAAGTGCAACTTCCAGTTTGCCAAGAAGTCAGCGAAGCAGAACAAGAAGTCTTTGGGATTAGACTTCAACCCTGGTCCCTCTGCTCCCCGTGCCGATGGAACTCACGAAGCTGAACCCAATCTTCTTGGGCCCTTCTACAACCTTGAAGGTCTCATCACCCATATAGTGGTTCAAGGGACTGCCGTAAATGAGCCTACAGATGACGCTGACTCAGATGAAGCGCCTGCAACACCGAAGCCAAAGAAACTGAAGCAGCCAAAAGCTTCCAAGCCTGCCTCTGCACCAAAAATCTCACGAGCGAAGCCATTGGCAACTGCACCTTGAAGACAGTGTGCAGTCTGAAGATTTTTCACGCATCTCCAAGCCCCAGAAGGTCAAGATGCCTCTGCCACACACCGGCCAAGAGCTGACAGCTCCTGCCATTCTGCGCAACGATGCCATTGATCTGTCAAGTGATGAAGATCTTGCAGATGACGCTCTTGAGAAACTCATCAAGAGCAAAGAAGAAGCAGAAATCTTCAATGATCTGCCTCTCTTTGACGTGACAATCATCCACAACTTCATTGATGAGTGGTTTGACACGCCCAACATCAGCTTCGAAGATCTGCAACTACCCATTGGCCTCAGTGTCGCCTTCCATGGCGCCATTGCTTCAGAGCTAGCTCTCGCTCAGTGCATCATCGAACTGAATCAAAAGATTGACTATGAAAAGGCTCAATTCAAGAAGCATATGGCCAAGCTCAGGGTGCAAGAGGTGAAAAACTTCAAGATTATGCTGCACGAGCTCAAAGAAGCCTTTCTCAAGAAACGTGCAGAAGCTCAGGGTTCTCGGGAGCTCATGAAGAGCCTGACTGACAAGTGTGTGCAAGGCTACAATGAGGCTGAGAAGCGCAAGGCCCTTGGGCGTGCGGGCATTGATCCCAGGATGGCTGCTAAGCAGAAGAAGAAGCTCATTGTGGCCGAACCCAGCGCACCAAGGCAGGAAGCAGATCCCATTGTCTTCCCAACTAGCATGACTGGCTCGAAGCCAAAGGCCCGATCAACTGCTTCAGAGCTAAAGAAGACGAGGACTGCTGAGGCTGAAGCCAGGAAGAGGAAACATCCTGAAGCCTCTGCTACTGCCCCCTCCAAGAAGAAGAGGAAGCCCAAGAAGGAACGGGTTGCTCCCATAGAGCCCTTGATTGTTGAACCCATCTCCATGATTCACCCTGACGCTGAACCACAAGAACGTCAACTGACTGTCCATGAGCCTGCTTTCACAGAGGCTCGTGAAGCTGAAGACTTTCCAGCAGCTGATCCCATCGCTGCTGAAGACATTGGTCACCATGACCATGTTGAAGATGATGTAGTCCTTCCTCAGCTCGAGCACCAATAGGTATCATCGCCTGTGCTAACGCACAACGAACTCATCAGCATTGGTCGTCCTCTGACGCCAATTGCTCAGGATGCTTCATGGGCTGATCGCCCACAAGAGGAAGAAGACTTTGAGGCCCAGCCAACTCCAACTCCACAGGCATCGCCAGTGTTGCGCAGGCTTCGCAAAGGACCAAGGTCTCAAGTCTCTGAGTCTGAAGCTAAAGCTGCTGAAGACATTCCGGCTGCATCAGTCGATGAAGAAGAAGCCCCAAAAGCTGCTACTCCCCTGTCCCACCAAGAAGCTATTCTCGAGGAGAACGTGACTGTGACCGACCCTCCAGCTCGTCAAGTGGAGGTTGAAAATCTTGAGGCTGCCACCACCAACACCAATGCAGCCACTGACGCTGTCATGGCTGAAGCTAATGTGGAGCCTTCACTAACCCAAGCACCAGAAGTCAGCGAAGCCACTGATCCCACTGTTCTGTTCCTGCGCCTGCTGCCGGTCCTCAGTTCGACTATCATGTTGAGCACAGGCCTCAGGTACAGAAGCCAATCCCAAGATTGCCCAGGTTTCCAGGTCCTGCATCAACCCCTGGATCCTTCAATGTAAATGGCTTCAGAGCAGACAACACATTCTTCAATAGCTCCAGGAACCCCTACTCAAGGGAAAGAATATCATCTGATCGGTTCTGGAGCTATCCGCAGTGAAGCTATTACTCCTTCATTCTGTACAATCAAGGTCGCATCTTCCCACACAAGCGTCTTGACATTGAAGCAATAGCTGGTCTGCCCTGTCTGGAAGAAGCTCTGGATTGCTTCAAAGAGGTTGGTTTGCTGCCGTTCGTCACCGATCAAGAGCATTGGAATGAAGAGTTGCTGCTCCAATTCTATGCCACACTTCACATCCGCGGGTACAACAGAGATCCGAAGACTTGGGTCCTGGAGTGGATGACAGGAAACGTTCATCACGAAGCCAAAGCCTTTGACATCATTGAGCTCACTGGTCTACCCACTCCTGGTGATCTCTACGAATCTGGCTGTCAACTTCACAGTGAAGCTATGGAGAGCATCTTTCAGAAGCCTGAACCTAACATGAGTCAGATGCTCAGTATGATGAAGCCAGTGCCCCAAGATGCTGCATATCCCAAAGAGTTCTTTGTTGAAGACCTAGAGTATCTGCCAAGGACTATTTATCACATCATAAGGCGAACTCTCTGGCCCATCAAAGGACACTCTCCACATGCCAAGCTGGAAGGTGCAATGAAGACTTTGGTCTTCTATATTCTTCATGGCAAATGCTTCAATGCACAGGACTTCTTCATTCGCCAACTTGCTGCATCAGGCTCTGATCTTTTTGGCTTGAAGTTCTACGCCCCATGGGTAATGCGGCTGATCAAACTTCACTCCGCTATCTCATATCATCCATCTGCTCGCAATCATCGGATCTTTATGCCTGATGTGGATATGTCTATTGAAGCCATCTATCCTGAGCCTGCCAAGGAACCTCTAAGTCTTCAGAATGCGGAGCATCAAAGTTTTTCTGAGAACATGGAAGGAGTTGAAGCAGTCACTCGTGTGTATCCTTTGGCTGGAACTACACGTGAACCACATCCTGCCCTTACTGAAGCCACCGACAGCACAACTGCCCAACGACCCAAGAAGCGCACTCGTGTTCTTAATGACCGAGAGCTTCTGGTGGCTCTTCATCAGAAACAGGATAGGCATCATGACTGGCTGAAGCATCAAATGCAAAGCCTCTTGGTGGATGTCAACCGCATTCGCAATCTTGCCACCAAGAATGCTTTTGTTTCCCATGAAACCTCTCGACGCACATGGAAGGGGCTGACGCTGATGTGCTCTGAAGATGATCTTCAAGAGGATGGCTTCTCTGAACGCTTCAAGTTTGACTCCACACCTCCTCGAAGGGCAGTGTTGCGACGCACTCCATCTCTTGAAGACTCTGAGTTCTCTTCCTCTTCTGCAACTGTGAATGCCAGAGTGATCGAGGATGAAGACGATGCCACTTCACCGCCACCTCCTTCAGCACGCTTCGACACTGCTCCAAGTTCTTCTGCACCGCCGAACACCACCGACGACCCTGCTACTTCACCTACTCTGCATGGGAACGAGTAGATGCTCTATGTCTTCAAACCTTTTTGGTCCTTACTGACAAAAGGGGGAGAAGCATATGAGTTTGATAGTCTTCAAGCGGGTCCATATGGGCGGGTGCTTTATATTTTGCTTCGTGTTTACAACTCACGTTTTGATACATTTGGTTCTTTGAGTTGTAACACTTAAACTCAATGGTCGTCTGCTGCTTATCTGCCACTTTGTGATGCGATGATAAATTCCGCATGTGCGACGATAAATTCCGCATGTGAACGAAGTCTGTGAAGGTTTGGGAGTCTACCTTGAAGACTTACCTGAGTGATTGGGCGAGGTCTGTGTGACCTTAGCTCAAGGGGAATACGGTGAGGACTGGGTGTCCTGAGCTGCGTGTTCAGGACTGGGTGTCCGGGACTGTGTGTCCTCAGGTTTAAATACCTAGCCGCCCTAACCAGACATACAGTTGTCACATTAACTAGAACTGGTCCAACAAATCATTGTCTTCAACGAGTCACTGGTTTCATCCTTCCCTTCCCTTTACTTACTGTTGGTCCTTGTGAAGTCATTGTATGATTGCACTATCTTTTGTCTTCACTGAGTGACTGCGTGTTCTGTTTGGCTTCATAATATCTTCCTACCTAATCCTTACTACATTGCTGCTATTAGTCATTGTGCTTTCACGCCATTGAATACTTGACTATGGTTTGCTTAGTGTAGTCTACCTTCCGCTGCATGGTAATAGGTTTATTTCTATCATTTGTCTTCATAACTTCCACGTTTTGAAGACTTTCATAAAAATTGCCTATTCACCCCCCTTTAGTTGATATAACGCACTTTCAGGATTACTCCTGCATGGGTCAATCACAACAGGTGTTTTGAAAAAAATGCATCTTGATGTTTTGTGCAATGCACGGGCATCTTGCTAGTCCATGAAAACAACACATGGCAAAATTCCACGGTGAACGAGGGATTTGAATCTATTGGGAGGGGCTGTTTGGAACTTGCCTGGGGTAGCCAAAATATTGGCGACCCTTTTTGTCCACCGATGCCTTTGCCACCGATGAATGTGGAATGGCTCGGGTTCTCATGCATCCTCCAGCGCGCACGTTGGAGACGAGCTCGCACGAGCTTTTTGTCCCACCACGCCGCCTGAGCCGCCCGCAGACCGACCAGCGACCCGCAAATTACGCCATCCAACCGTAGCCGCACATATTATGATAGCAAGTCAACCAACCGGATGAAACTCACGCAAACACGGCGATATTTCATATAAACAACGACGGAAATCATATAAGATACCGGATTTTCATACAAACATGATGGAGGGAGCACACCTAGACGTAGGGAGTAGTAAACTTTTTATAAGGTGACTTACACACCTAGACGGAGGGAGTAGTAAAATTTTCTCCTCGTCCTGCAAGCCACCGTGCGCGAGGGCGAGGGAGGGGGTGTAAGGCATAGTAAGCAAGCTTCACCTCATCCTGCGAGCCACCGCACCTGTGGGCGGGGGAGACGGCGTACTAAGCAAGCTTCTCCTCGTTCTGCGAGTTGACGGGACACATCAAAAGTACTCCAGTGTATAGAGCCTCACCTCTAAGGTAGGTTCCACATGGTTTGCCTCTTTTTTAACATAACGTGTCAAGTCGCAATTTATTTGTTCACCCATGGTAGACAATCCTCCCTCCATCTAGTGGACAACCAGTACATGTGTCAAGTTACCACGTGGGCTGCCTTTTCGTACATAAATGAGCTCCACCGTGTACCCGCGCGGGTGTGGTTGGGAAAGAGACGGGAGTACGTGCGCCGTGCGTGCACCTCTTCTCTTCGTGCACGCCCCCCACCTACGTGGGTGTGTGTGAGAGATACAAACCTGGACAAATGGCTCCTGAATGTATTTGTGGGAATATGTGTCGATGACATCCCAAACAAAATTTTGCACGCAATGTGTGTGAAATGGAGGCCTATCCATATCATATATAGAGGGTTGGGCGATCCACGAGAAGACAGGGAGGGGTCATAGATATTGATAGAGTCGAAGAGAGGATCAAATGGGTGGGTGTGAGATCGATGAAGAGAGCCATTGAAATTGTGTGTGTGTGCAAGTAAAAGATATAGGGCGACTGACCTAGCTACCGGAACGTCAGAGGGCATGTCAAGTTTGTTTGTGGCAGGGAGACATGACTAGAGCGCTCGATGTATCAGTGTGTGTGTGCGAGGGGGTGGGGGAGGGGTAGGCAGAGGCCTAACTATAGAGGTAGAACGACTCATATATGTGTTGAGAAGGAGAGACCCAACTATGTCTTGAGGGAGATCGGTCGACGTCCATACGTAACTGAAGGACGGGAAATAGGATGGGACAGAGAGAGAGAGAGGAGAGAGAGAGGGAGGGAGAGGGTTAGAGTGCTGGATGGGTGATGGAGTTGCTTCCCGAAGATGGTGGGAGAGGCCTACTAGACAAACTGAGGGTGGAACTGCAATATTATCAATAAGAGTGGGGATGTGTTTCTGTGTGTGCATGTGTGTGATAGATCTGTCGGGACACATCCATGGATGATGAAGGGGAACCATGTGTTTGGTAAGCAAACCTAACTAGATCGGTAGATCAATTGATGTTTGTCAGAGGAAGGGAGAGACACAACTAATGATGTAGATTGATCGATGCATGGGGAAAATGAGTTATAAGGACCTAGCTAGCTATATGTATAGCGGGAGATCGGTCGGTGTACGTCCATTTGTTAGAGGCAAATAAGGCCCGACAAGACGGATAGACAGAGATAATGGAGCTAGGAGGTGGTGCGAGAGGCCTAGCTACTAGCTAGATAGGGGGAGGAGTGTGCAGTTGTGAGATCGATGAAAAGAGGGGTGAGAGTTTACACATGTGTGGGACCGTATGAGAGACACAAGGCAAGGACACATAAAGGAGGAGATTGAAGGTGCGTGTGTATGTTGTAGCCAGACATCACTGGAGAGGTTTATCGATCGGTGTGTGCCGGAAAGGAGTTGTGGAGACTGTGGGAGAACGACCTAAAGAAAAAAAAGAATGTACGCGATGGATAGAATGCCGAGGGAGGGGGAGGGCTAGGAGGGCGTGCGCATGCACAAGAGAAAGTTAGTGGTAGCTACAAAGGTTAGAGGATTGTGTGGTTGTAAGAGACTAACAAAGATCATAATTTGATATGAAAGTGGATTCATATATTTGAACAAGAGATCTCATGGTGTTTTAAACATATGCATGCATGAATATAGAGGTGATACGCGTGTTGTGGTTTTGCACATGTTATACCATAATGTGATAATGCATGGCGTTTGCAACTCACAGCTAAATGTCGAACAATCTAAACCATACTATATATCACAATTTCAGATTTTATTTGAATTTGTGGTAATGTGTGGCGTTTGCAGCTTACAACTAAATATCGAACAATCTAAACAATACTATATATCGAACATTCTCACATTTCATTTGAATTTGTGGTAATGTGTGGTGTTTGCAACTCACATCTAAATACTTGTAGGCATAGGGGGCGGGGCACCATACATAATGTGATAAACACATTATACATATGAGACATGGTTTAGTTTGTGAAGATCTAGCTAGAGCTTGAAATGTACTATGATTTGAAATCAACATAAAGTGTATTCAAAAAATCTAGTTCGAGTTCATATAGTACACATAGTTCATATGTAACTCGAGACTAATCTTGTGGTGTGCTGTGAAGATAATACATAAACGATGGTTTAACTTGACAATAATGACGATTGTAGATCTTATTAAAATAGAGAAACAAATTCAAATGCTTTGACTTCACAACAATCATTATAGTAGATCTTATTCAAATAGAGAAACGAATTATAATTTAGTTCATGTTGAAGTGGTAGTATATATGTTTGGAATGCACTAAAACATTCATTTGTGTACTAGGTTGCATGCATTATACACGTGGCGAAACATTTTAATTGAACATAACATGAATTCAAAGTTTTGAATGACATTTGTAGTGCGAATTGATTTGGTACACTACATGTTAGGCTTGTCCGGAAATTTCAACCCGCGCCTTGTTAGCCCGAAATATTTAAGATATATCTTTGTCTCGTTGTGCTCCGACAACTCCCTCCATCTCAACCCGTGCCTTGCTATTCCAAAATTACAACACGCGCGAAAACTCCCAACTCCTGTGAATCCCGACACGCAAAATGCTCGTGATACCCCTGAACCGAAAGAACCGCCTCAAATTGGTGGGGGTACTTTCGTAGCTTACCCCACATTTCGGACAAGCACGTCCCTAAGCCATGGTTCCCCACTCCCATCCCATCCATCCACCCATTCATATACCAAGGCCGAGAAAACCCGCGAAGCCCCACACCCTCCTCCGTCCGCCACCCAGCCGGAGCCTTTTCCCTAACGACGTCATCCACAGCAACACCTCGACGTCCCTCATCCACCATACCGGATGACGATCCGTCGTCGATCTGGTCGTCTAGCCGGTTCAGCCACCCCATCCTCCACCTCCAAGGAGCTGCCCCGATGTTCCCCTCGTCTTTCGCGCCACCTCCATTCCCACACCGCCATCTTCACCTGCACCACCGGAAGAGCATCATCATCAATGTTTCCTTGGATGAAGCTGCGTCTAATCGACGCCACCAAAGAGGTTGTACACTAATCGCCGCATTTTATTCTTGATTCGATCTCACGGTGCTGCCGGCGCTCGGTCCCGAGCCGACACGGCGCGGCTCCATCCACGGCGGCATCGCTGGCCACTTCCTCCATGGCGTCGCTCCCTCGGCGGCGGCGTCCACATCAGTAGGAGGTGCTGCTGCTTTAGCTCTCGCTGGCCTGCTGCTTTGCTCTTGCTCTCGGTCCCCTGCCTGCTCCACTCTTGCTCGCACTGCTGCTCTCGCTCTTGCTCTTGCTTGCGATGCTTCTCTGATTTAGCTACACTTCAGTCGACTGAATCGACTTTTGGGTCAGTCGATTTTCAGGGGGTGGGGGCCTCACCGGAGTTAAGGAAGAACCAGCCGCAGCGGGGAGGGGGCTCGCCGGAGAGGTACCCCACTATCTATCTGAGGGTTCAGGGTAGGGGCGGTGGTGGGGCGGTGGCGTGGGGATCGCCGGAGAAAAAGCTCGGCACGGGGGGCCCTAGAGGGATGGCCGGGGCGGCGGCGGACCGACTGTGGGGAGTGTTTTTGGGGCGGCACACCGCCGGCTGTGAGCGGCGGGGGCGGCTGTTTGGCCGGTGGTGGCTGGCAGCTCAGGGGGGGGGAGGTTGAAAATGAACTGCAGGACCTGGATTTCGTATCCAACGGCTGCAAAATCGACTGACCAGAGATGAAAAAGTTAGTCGACTGACGTGTAGCCTCACCTCTAGTGCGTTCTGTTTCGACAGTAATATTCAGTTTCGACAGCAACATTCAGTTTCGACAGTTAAGTTCAGTTTTGACAATTAAGTTCAGAGATTAGCGGCTGATGTATACATCTAGCACTTTGTTGTTATGTATTTTACGTCATCTATTGGAGATGCTATTAGAATTCCACTCAGGTTAACGTTGTCTCTCTTGTCCTGCTTTAGCCTCGGTGTCGTACCACTCACAGGAGCTGCTCCAACGACGAAACCCTCCATCACAGCGGAGCAGTACCTCGGGCTCCATCTCTAGACGCCTAAGATCTTCTTCCCCTCCTCCGACAGCCAAGTCAGCCGGAGCATCCTCACCGGCCAACCCAATCACGCTGAGATCGACATGGCTTCGCCAAAGAGGTTGTACACTTGTTTCTTATCTTTTTACTCTACATGTTATATATATTGTCCACTGAGCACGGAGTAACGGGAAATATGATCATTTTATCCTACTATATGACAAGCAGTGAGGTACCAGGAAACTTAGCTATCCGTGATGGACTCTCTTGAACTCCATCATTATTTATCTCTACGCGTTTGAGCTGTGCATTTGTCGATGGCCCTAGGAGTTGAGCTAGTAGGGCAGTGGCGTGGGTCCAAAGTAATAGAAGTAGCACAAAAACATTTTTTTAGTGTAGGCTTTTCCTTGCTCAAGCCTGCCTACTGGAATCGCCAGTGCTTGAAAGGAAAAGTAAATGAAAAACATAGGAATTGGAAAGTTCCGTATGGTACTACTTTTCATGAATTTGGTGCAAAGGAATGGAGCAAAGGAAAACTGTAGGATTTGTTCCTTTAGTGTCTCCTTGAAAGAAAAACCGTAGGAATTTTAATTTCCACTTGTCCTCCTTTTCAAATTCCTATTCATGAAGCACAAGACTAAGAGATAGTAGGATAATAGCATTATAACGGTACATTTTCTTGTGGTTTGACTTAATCTCACCATGCTTCTTTGCATCTTGTGATCTTCCAATTCTTGTGAACCAAACACCCAGATTGGCAGAAATCCTCTTTTTTAAAATTCTCTGTTTTGCACGTGCATTCCTATCCTATTTCTGTCTATTTCCTATCCCTGCATTGTTAGAATCCTCAAATTCAAGCAAGCCCTTACAAAATTACTTCTATTACAGATATGTGTCAAAGAAAACCTTGTGTAGTTTGTCCTGCTCCTGCGGTGCTGTGTTCCACCCCAGCTCAGCTGCTCCAACGACGGAAGGGTTCACCACAGCAAGGATCCGCTCTCCAGACCATCTTACGCCGCCTCAGATCTTCTTCCCTGCCGCTGGAAGCCATGACAAATGCATTACCATCATCAACTGAGCAGATGACCTTGAGGACTACATGGGTCCGCAAGAGAGGTCGCACTCTTCCGTGTCTGCTTACATTATGCATCGCTTAATATGATGACATGCTACTTTATCATCGTGTTCACCTATTAGACTCCGAGTCAGGTCCAAACTTATGCTAAAACTTGAGTTTTTAAATGGTTATGGGGTACATATTGGGGCATCAATCAGTACTATTTGTCTACTATCTGGTTAATCTCGGGTGTCTATTATGAGTTTCATGTTGGGTGCAAACAAACATTAAAGGAGCCATTATCTGTATTTTTTAACTAAAGCTATTATCTGCCTGCTATCATTGGTTTTGGGTCTATCCACAGTTTGCTACCATCACTCTGGATTTGTGCATGCACTCCTTACATAATCTCACTATGTTTTATTCCTATGCATGTCAGTTATTGTACACAATGGAACTGAACATGTAGAGAAAAAGAGACGAGCCTTGCATGGCAATAAAATGTCATGCAGACGTCGCTCCATGGTGGGCGCAAAGGCAGCCCCCTCCACCCATTTCGGATTGTAATTAAGAGGAAGATAACTGTTTTGAGGGGGATTCAAAAGTAGAAGACCACTCCTATTTACCCCATGAGGTCTTCGCTCTAACTTGGCATGCTGATGTTGGTTATATCATGCATATGGTGCCTTGCATTGCTTACTTTATACATCAAATATGTCAACTACTTAGTTTAGACATGCTTTTGTGTGAATGCCATCTGTTTAGTTTATTCATCGTTTATGTGAATTATGCAAGGCCATCTTGTTTAGCCAGCCATCATATATGTGAATTTAGCAATGCCATCCTATTTAGCCAGTCATCTTATATGTGAATTATATCGGGCCATCCTTTTTTTCCGTTACGTATTACATGTGTCAACAATGTTAGTACATTCAACTACTCTTCGTGTGCATCAGCCATTTGACACGGTGATGGAAAATTCTGGAGTGAAAACAAGGTCTTCAGAGCAGACTATGCTATCTGATGAAGCGCATATCTCGCTGGTTACGGATAGCTCCTTAGAGGAGGATTCAGAGACAGATGACCAGTCCTATTCCCCCCCTAAGGTGTATGCTCTAATTAACTTGGCAGGGTTATGTTACTCATATCGTGCATATGGTGTCTTGCATTGCGATGTCATTTGATTAGTTTAGACATGCTTTGTGTGAATGCCACCTGTTTAGTGTCTAATTACCATATATGTGAATTATGCATTGCCATCTTGTTGCAAGACATTATATATGTGAATTATGCAATGCTATCTTGTTGTAAAGGCATTATATATGTGAATTATGCAATGTCATGCTATTGAGCCAATCATCATGTATGTGAATTATATCATGCTATCATTTTTTTGTATTACATGTTCCATTTGTCGAAAATGTTTGTATATTCAACTACTCTTCCTATGCATCATCCATTTGAAGCGGTGATGGAAGTATCTGGAGTGAAAACAAGGTATTCATAGCAGGCGATGCTACCTGCTGAAGCAGACATCTTGCTGGATACAGAGAGCTCCTCAGAGGAGGATTCATAGACTGATGACCTGTTGGGGATATTACTACTGGGCGTAAACCGGCCTATCTGGGCCAGATTAATTTCATCAGTAGTTAAGCATGTTAAAGCCCATGAAGATAGATGAGGGCTCAAGACCCATAATCGGCTGAGAGCCTGTAGCCGTAAACCGGCGTCAATATGTAACTTGTATTATAAGTAAGGAATAAGTAGAGACCAAACCGGACACATCTATGAGCCGGTGCTGGGATTCTGTAAACCGACAGGCGTCACCCATGTATATAAGGGGATGACCCGGCGGCGGTTCAAGGATAACAGACAACAACTCGAGACATAGGCGAAGCTTATTTGCTCCCTAGTCATCAAAACACCCATCAATTCCATCACAAATAGACGTAGGCTTTTACCTTCATCGAAGGGGCCAAACTAGTATAAACTCTCTTGCGTCCTTGTGTCCGCTTTAACCCCTTCAAGCTAACCCGTCGCGATGGCTCCACGACTAAGTCCTTTCTCTAGGACATCTGCCGTGACAAACCCACGATAGTTGGCGCCCACCGTGGGGCTATCGCACGATGGTTTCTGGTTCTTGGAGGGCCGCTTTGAAGGACTCGAGGGCTACGCTGTAGGCCGGATAACTAAGAGTCGTCGCGGCAAACTTTACATCGACGACGCAGGCTGGGGCCCCAAGGCCGGCTCAATTGAGTACGGGTACCGGTTCCCCTTTGGTAGCATTCACGTTTTCATTGGCAAGATCTGTGAACCGGGCCCTGAGCCGGACATCTGCACCGACCTCGTCGAGACGGCTCAGCGTGCGTGATCCGCCAGGGTTAAACCAGCCATGAAGCGTGCCTTCGTGGGAATGATCCATGGAGGGAGTTATGAGGACGGATCGAAGCTTCGCGGGGCGACTGCTGTTTGTTCTGGTGACGAATCTTCGGCCGGAGAAACCGAATCTCTTTATTAGCTACAAGATGGTCCGATTGAGAGCTGTTCCGATGGCGACAGTATTCCGTACCCCTCTGATCTGCCTAACCGGGTTGAATATTCATGACCGGAACACAAGCAGCGCTTCACTCTTCGACAGCCGCGGCAACGATCTCCGGTTCAGCAGCGGCAACGGCTGCCGGGGCAGGAGGCCCTGTGCGCCCGCCGGCACAGGTTCTATCAGAACTATTTGATGCGTTGGCCGTGCTTATGGCGGAAGTTAATCCGCCAGATCAGGACGTTCACAACACGGAGATTGCAAAGGTAAAGGAACAAATCGCCCAGGCCAAGACGGATCTAACAGTTGAGGATACCAGGATGGCCGCAGAGCGGGCCGCTTTAGACGCACATGCCTACATGCTTATGTTGGACCAGAGTGCATCGCATGAAGTCATGAGGAGGAAGCACCGATCCCGCTTACCTCCGGTTTTCGAGGCTAGAGACCTTTTTAACACTCCAGGGCCAAGAGCCAGCAATCCGCTGGAGGGGAACCGGGCAGAAGCCCCTGGGACCGGTGCGCCGGTTCAACCCCGTCAGATGGACCCACCTCGTCCAAACACCATTATACCTCAGGATGCTTTAACACCTCCGGGTCACTACTCCAACCCAATGGACAATCTTGTTGCCGCTGCTGCACAACTAGAGGCCATTCCAATTGAAGGTGACTCGCCGCAGGCAGTAGAGACGCGACGGGTCAAGGAACTTCTGAGGACAGCTTTGGCCCAACAGGAAGCGTACTCGTACAGCCGCGACCGGATCCACTCG
>NC_041386.1:153872333-153932493 GCF_002162155.2 Triticum dicoccoides | reverse complement strand
CTATAGCAGACATATGGATGAGCCAGCAGTGTTGAGTAATGAATGACGTGGAGCACCCCGTGGCAACAACCCGACGGGTGGTGCTGATGACGCTCAGGAAGTGGTGAACTGGGCCCGAGCGCGCTGGGAGGCTGAGTTAGCCGCACAGCATCAGGCTCGGCAGCTCACGCCGGTTCGTCCAACCATCTCGATCAAAGCTGGTGTTACTTCTAGTTCTTTGGGGGTGCCTTGCCTCGTCCCCGCTTTACGCAATGTGCGTTTGCCCAAGGATTTCAAAGGCCCACGCATGGTACCAAATTATACGGCGGATCAACCACCAGAGACATGGGTAGAGAGCTATGAGATGGCCATGGAGATGCTTGATGTGGATGACACGGCGTGTGCGAAATACTTCACCATGATGCTTGAAGGAACGGCCCGTACTTGGTTAAAAATCTTGCCCGCTAATTCTATCAGTTCATGGGCCCAATTACGAGCCCGGTTTATCAACAATTTCAAGGATACCTGTAAACAGCCTATGTCGATAGTGGACTTAGCTGCATGCGTCCAGGAGGAAGGAGAGTCAACGACTCATTGGGTACGCCGGGTTTCACAAGTGTTACACTCCTCAGACCACATCAACGCTGACACCGCAGTATTAACCCTAGAAGGCAACTGCCGGTTTGGGCCCCTGAAGTTGAAATTGGGATGGATGAAGCGTCATTGCACCGACATGGGGACCCTCATGGCCGCTTTGGTAAAATATGCTGATTCTGATAGTACCAAGGATTCCGAATCTGATGATGACAAGACAGGGAAGGGGAAGAAGAACAGCAGCTCCAAAGGTCAGCAGCATCACTGGGTAGGCAATGGCGGAGGAGGCAAGCGTAAAGAGGATGGTAACATGGATTTTGTGGCTAATACCAACGCACAGGACAATGCCCAGCGATGCAAGGGTAGGCCGAAAAATCGTAGTGGAGCGCCCAACCCAAACCCAAACCGCCTGAACTATCTGCTAAGCCAGCCATGTCCAAGACATGGGATGAAGGAGGAGCCAGCAAACCACATTTGGAAGGATTGCTTTATTATGCAGGAGTTCAAAAATTCTAATAATTTCTGGTATGATCACGGATCTGGCGGTGGCTCAGGGTCCAGGCCGGGTTACGGTGGAGGAAGTTCCGGTTCAAGATTTAATGGTAATCCGGGCGGACATAACAGTCAGAATAGTCAGAACAACCAGGGTAGTTACAACCAGCAGCAGCAACAGTCAGGTTACCAGAGCAACCCAAAGCAGTTGAGTAGTGGGCAGTACCATGTCTTTACCACTAGCTTGGACAAGCGAGACTAGAAGGTTCAGAGACGGGCAGTCAACTCTGTTGAATCGGCCACACCCCGTTATCTACGTTGGTCTGAAAAACCAATCATATGGAGCAGAGAGGATCACCCACTCCAGGTCGATAATCCGGGTCAGTTGGCTCTGGTGGTGGTGCCTCAGGTGGGAGGTTATAACTTCACCAAGGTGCTCATGGATGGAGGGAGCAGCATTAACATCCTATACTATGAGACCTTCCGTCGTATGGGACTTACAGATAAGAATCTCAAACCGTCCAATACAGTATTCCACGGTGTAGTGCCTGGCAGATCAGCATATCCCGTTGGTAAGATAGCTCTTGAAGTGGCCTATGGGGATGATCATGATTCCAGGTCGGCGACATTAATGTTTGAAGTGGTGAAAATCCAAAGTCCATATCATGCTCTGTTTGGGCATCCGGAATACGCCAAGTTTACGGCTCGGCCCTGTTATGTGTATTTGCAGCTCAAGATGCCGGGTCACAAGGGGACAATAACGGTTCACGGAAGCCGCAAAATGGCTTTGGAATGCGAGGAAGGAGATGCGGCTTATGCAGAGTCGGTTTGTGCCACCGAGGAGTTGAAGTACTATAAAGACAATGTTGATCCGGCGGACATGACTCCGTTGAAGAAGCCAACTACGGAGCATGATCCGGCCCTGAAGTTCAAATCGGCAGCAGAAACTAAGCTTGTTGACTTCGTACCTGGCGATTCGTCCAAGCAGTTCAGCATCAGTGCCAACTTGGATCCGAAATAGGAAAGCGCGCTCATCGAGTTCATCCGTGAGAATTGGGACATTTTTGCATGGAAGCCTTCCGACATGCCAGGTGTATCGAGGGAACTCGCTGAGCACACACTTAATGTGGATCCTAAATATAAACCGGTGAAACAGTTCCTCCGCCGGTTTAACGAAGAAAGACGCAAGGCGATTGGAGAAGAGGTAGCCAGGCTCTTAGCAGCTGGCTTTATTATTGAAGTTTTCCATCCTGAGTGGCTTGCCAATCCGGTGCTGGTCCTTAAGAAAAACGGCACCTGGCGCATGTGTGTGGATTACACAGATCTTAATAAGGCTTGTCCAGCAGGTCCTTTTGCCCTCCCCCGTATTGATCAAATTATTGATGCTACGGCGGGTTGTGAGCGTTTAAGTTTTTTGGATGCATATTCTGGCTACCATCAGGTCAAAATGGCAGTTAAGGGCCAGGAGAAGACAACATTTATCACTCCCTTTGGAGCCTTCTACTATGTGTCTATGCCCTTCGGGCTCAAGAGTGCCCAGGCAACTTACCAACGGTGTGTACAAAATTGTCTTCTCAAGCAGATTGGCCGTAATGTACATGCTTACGTGGATGATATCGTGGTTAAATCCAGGGACAAGGAGACTCTGATTGATTATTTGAGAGAAACCTTTGATAACCTGAGAACATACAAGATGATGCTTAATCCGGACAAGTGTGTCTTTGGTGTACCGGCGGGCAAGTTATTGGGTTTTCTGGTGTCCAACAGGGGAATTGAGGCTAATCCGGAGAAGATCACAGCCATCACCTCCCTGGCTAAACCGAAGTGTATCAATGATGTTCAGCGCCTGGCAGGATGGATTGCCGCGTTAAGCCGTTTTATCAGCCGCCTTGGTGAGAAGGCGATCCCTTTGTATCAGATGTTGAAGAAGACGGATCAGTTCGTCTGGAGTTCTGCTGCTGATGAAGCATTTGAGGACTTAAAGCGGCAATTGGCCAATCCGCCTGTGCTCGCCGCTCCCATTGACAAGGAGCCGTTACTGCTATATGTTGCTGCTAATGCTCATGCGGTCAGCGTGGCAATTGTGGTGGAACGAAAGGAGGCGGGTAAGGAGCATCCGGTTCAATGTCTGGTCTATTATATCAGCGAGGTACTCATTGAGTCCAAGCAAAGGTATCCGCATTGGCAGAAGCTGGTGTATGGAGTTTTTATGGCAAGCCGGAAGCTTAAGCAATACTTCCAAGGGCACCCAATTACGGTGGTCAGTTCTGCTCCTTTGGGAGATATCATCCAGAACCGGGAAGCAACTGGCCGGATTACAAAGTGGGCTATAGAGCTGGGGCCGTACGGTTTGAAATATGTGCCTCGGACAGCGATTAAGTCTCAAGCACTTGTTGATTTCATCAATGATTGGACGGAAATGCAAGCACCTGAAGAAAAGCCAGATCATACGTATTGGACCATCCATTTTGACGGATCCAAGCAGTTGGAAGGCTCGGGGGCCGGAGTCGTATTAACTTGCCCACGAGGTGATAAGTTTTGTTATGTTCTCCGTTTAATGTTCCCTTGTACTAACAATGCAGCTGAGTATGAAGCCTTGCTCCATGGTCTTCGGATGGCTAAGGAGATGAATCTAAGTCGAGTTAAGTGCTTCGGTGATTCGAACCTTGTGGCTCAGCAAGTGTCTGGCACTTGGGACTCCAAGGACCCACTCATGGCAGCATATCGTCGTGAGGTGGATATTATTGCAGGTTATTTCAGAGGCTATCAGGTGGACCACGTGGACTGGCGGAAAAATGAAGTGGCGGACGCTTTAAGCCGGCCGGGCTCTCAACGCAAACCGGTCCCACCCAATGTTTTTCTGGATGTGCTGCACAACCCATTGGTGAAGATCCCTGGTGAAGAGGATTTGGCCATTCCTGATCCAGAGGCTCAATTGGTGGCAGTTCTTCATGTTATTCCGGATTGGATGCTTCCTTATCTGGCGTACAAGAACCGGGGCGAGTTGCCAGAAGATGAGATTCTGGCCCGGCAGATAATCCGGCGATCCAAGTCCATGGCTGTCATCAACGGTGAGTTGCATCATTGTAGTGTATCAGGAGCTTTTCAACGTTGCGTGTCTCCTGAAGAAGGCCGTGAAATTTTGCAGGAGATCCACAAAGGAGATTGTGGTCACCATGCCGGTTCAAAGTCTCTGGTGGCTAAAGCGTTTCGCCATGGTTTCTATTGGTTAACTGCTCATGCTGATGCGAAGGATCTGGTCAAACGATGCGATGGTTGCCAAAGGTTTTCAAGACGTGCTCATGTACCGGCTCAAGAATTGAGGATGATTCCAATTACTTGGCTGTTTGCGACTTGGGGGCTGGATATGGTTGGGCCTTTCAAAAAGTCCAAAGATAAGAAGACCCACCTCCTAGTGGCGGTGGACAAGTTTACAAAGTGGGTGGAGGCAGAACCTGTTAGCAAGTGTGATGCGGCCACGACGGTTCAGTTCATCAAAAAGGTGATTTTCCGGTTTGGCTTTCCGCACAGTATTATCACAGATAATGGTACCAATTTATCCAAAGGTGCTATGAAGGAGTTCTGCGAACGGGAGCACATCCGGCTCGACGTTTAATCAGTGGCACATCCACAGTCCAATGGTCAAGCAGAAAGAGCTAATCAAGAGATCTTGAGAGGCATCAAGCCCCGGCTCATGGTTCCTTTGCAGAGAACGCCGGGTTGCTGGTAGAAGAATTACCATCTGTGTTATGGAGCATCAATACAACACCCAACAGATCAACAGGATACACACCGTTCTTCATGGTTTATGGAGCGGAGGTGGTTCTCCCCAGCGATATCCGTCATGACTCACCTCGTGTCACGGCTTATGTTGAAGCTGACAACGAGACAGCACGACAAGATGCTTTGGACCGGTTGGATGAAGAGCGTGACATCGCAGCCGCCCGGTCGGTGATTTACCAGCAGGATCTTTGTCGTTATCACAATCGCCGAGTCAGAACCAGAGCCTTCCAGGAAGGAGATTTGGTGCTTCGGCTCATCCAAGATCAGACTGATATGCATAAGCTATCCCCACCTTGGGAGGGGCCTTTCGTGGTCAGCAAGAATCTGCACAACGGGTCGTACTATCTGATCGATATTCGAGAGCATAAGGACTCACGTACATCAGAGGAAGAGACTAACTGGCCATGGAATATAGCTCATCTTCGGCCTTACTATACCCGAGCCATTGGCTATACTTATGTACATACAATGTATATATTATGATTAAGTATAATAAACCGGAACCTTAGCTAAAGCGGGGTATCTGTTCTTTTACATCATGTGAGGTTACACGGAGTTGCTCTAAAGCGGCCTCCGGTTTACCCCTTGAGTTCGCTTTGCTAAAAGCATCGTGTTATATCACTTGGAGGATTGGTCGTGTCCGAACCAATACCATGCCTCTTGATAGGCGAAAGCCACCAGATCACTTGGGGACTTGGTCATGTCTGATCCAGTCATGCCTCTTGATCGGCCTAAGGCCACAGAATCACTTGGGGGCTTGGTCGAACCCGAACCATGACCACGCCATTTGGTCGGCATAAATGCCACAAGAATCACTTGGGGACCTGGCTAACTAGAACCATAGTTACACCTAACGGGAGCTTGGTCGTGTTTGGCCATGGTTACGCCATTTGATCAGCTTAAATAAATCTTTTTTGGCAAACGTTTTTGTCGTTGTTTTTGCTTCATACTTTTCTTTGAAGGTTTTTTTTTGCTTTTTATTGTGTTCTTTAAACCAACAAAGTTTTTTAACCAATCAATTGACGGAACACAGTTCACGTCAATCCGGAGACTATTTGTCCGGTTTGATCCTTGTTGTTAACATCCTCTTATGGAGTAACACGGTGTTCATTATAACCCGGCACGGTTTAAATGGTAGCCAGTGTCATATACATATACAGGAGTTGTTATTTCCTCCAACAGTGTGGGTTTGCAAAAGCTCCGCTTCAAGGTTGGCCAAGCCAACTTCACACTCAATGGTGGCAGGTATTATGTATCTCAAATTTTTTGATCATATACTTAAAATTTTGTTTTGGATGTTTTGACTTTATACAAACATCATATTCCGCCTGACGGTACAACCGCGGTGGCACTTAACGAATTTCTTATTTCAGAAAGTATTTTGTAAAGTTCATTACCACAGGAAGAACAAGTTATGCGCGAAGGCATATCAACATCAAAGGTATCAGCTAGCCTATTACAAGGCAACATGGTGCCCATAATAACATAATTGTTTTTCACAAAGGAGAGACAGTTTTAAAACCGGCTTCCAGTTTAAGCTTGGCCACCAACCTGGCCTGATGGTTGTGGGTCATCCTGCGCCGCTTCAGCTTCCGTTTCTCTACCCAGTGGCTGGAAATCCACAGTTGTCCAGTCGATTCCCATCAGTGCTTGAAAAACAACTTCGTCATGGATTAGCAAAGACGGGTCAATATCGGGAGCATAAGTATGCTTACGAATTGGAGGGATCAGGTTTTTCGATTCATGGATTGGTGCAGCTATTCGCTTGTTCTGGCTGTCATATTAGGCTTGATAATGAGACAAATCTACTTCCTCAGCCAGTTGACAAGCTAGCGGACGTACCTCCCGGTTTATGGCTCGCAGATCCGCTTCACCAAATTCTGACCCGTCTTCCTTCAAACTGGGATAACCCTGAGCCACTTCAATAGGATCAAAATCCGGCACCCAGGCTTTTGCCCGGATTAAAGCATTGATTGCACCGGTTCGAGCAGCAGATTTCTTCAGCTCTTCAACCCAGGCAGGAAGCACTGACAGTTTCACCGAAGTATCTTGAATCAAAGTGGGCGCCGGTTTGTTATGAGACGCGGTACAGATGATCCGCTGGGCACCAGTATACAATTGTTCAACCAAGGTATAGGCGGCTTTCAATTTCTTCCGCACATCTGACCCCAAGTGACCAATGCGTGTCCCTGAAATACCATAAAAGGTTAATAAACCGGCGACTCTGTAAGAAGGCAGAACCAATTCAGAAGGCAAGGTGGCTTACCAAAGATAGCAGTGGTCATGGCATGAACGTGCCGCTTTATGCTGGTCAGTTCATCCGTCACTGGTTTCAGTGCAGCCTCGGCATCTTCTGCTTGTTTAATCAAAGCGGACTTTTCAGTGGCCCAATACGCCCGTTTCTTCTTGAAGTTCTCCTTAAGTTGTTCCATGGCGCTTAAGGCACTGGCCAATTCCTCTTTTGCCTTGGAGGTTTCAGCCTGTTGGGTTTTCAGGTTTTCTCGCAGATCGATGACTTGGCTTTCTTTCGCCTTCAGCTCCACCTGCAGGCATACAGATATATGTTTCAACAAACCGGTAGAAGGATTCAAGTACCAACCGCATAACAAGTTATGCGCTTAGCACTTAGGGGCTAATGCATATTCGATCTTCATCTTTCAATTGTTTACAAAGTCCCAAGCTCAGTACAAGTATTCAACTTGGCACTTGGGGGCTAATGCATATTCGATCTTCATCTTTAAATTGTTTACAAAGTCCCAAGCTCAATACAAGTATTCAACTTGGCACTTGGGGGATAATGGCTATTTGATCATATGTATTCCAATGCGGCAGTTTCAATTACTTAAAGTACCGGTTTAACTACGCTAAGTTGAACCGGCCCTTGGGGACTACATCAGCAAATTTCAAAGCATCAAGATTCATATTATTAAGTCCCGGTTTGAAAGAATATTTCAAATCGGCCCTTAGGGGCTAGGAGAGTCAGCAAGAATGAAAGCATACAAGCAGGAAGGAGCATATGGAAGTTACCTCATATTTATCCTTCATCATGTTAACCAGACCGGCTTCATAGTCACGGCTGGTATACAGCCGGTTCAGATAGCCGGAATGGATATCTTGGGCGTTCAGAGCAGCGTAAGCCGTCAGATCAGCATTCCACTTGCCTTTGCCAAAAGCAGCTAATTCTTCCTTGGCAGAATGTTTGGATAAAGCGACAGGATTGCTTGGCTCAGTATGGCCAGTGCCAGTAATGACAACTTCATCATCATTGGTACCACCGGTTTGCACTGGAGCTGTTGGCTTGTCAGTAGGTTTTGCGGGACCGGTGGAGCTTTCAACCCGGAGGGAACCTGTGGGCTGATGGATAGGACCTGAGGTATCAGTAGGTATTTCCTCAGCAATAATATCATCATCTGGCTGCGGTGGATCATTGGGAATATCCTCAGGAATAGCCGCTTCAAGATTGGGTGTGGTGCCTGGTTCAAGAATGACATGTTCTTCGGCCGCTTTATCCAGGCGGGCCTTCTTGCTCGGCCTAGGTTTGGCCCTGAGAAGAATAGCAAAATTAAATACAGCATATGTTCTAAGGCAATATACTACAAACATCACAATAAATATAGCTTACCCAAGCACCGTTTTGAGCGGTGGGAGCTGAGTAGCCGACGACTCGAAGATGAGTGGGAAATAACCTGATAATCGGAGTCAGACGGATTAAGAGGTTGACGAAAGCAGCCCGCTTTCAGACAAGCACTGATAGGCGAGTTAGAGACCTCGGAATGACGTTTCCGAACTGGACTGTTCAGTAAACCGGCAGAGGTAACTACCTGGCCGCTTTGCCGGGTGGTGCGGCGAGCCTCGTGTTGAGTCTTCATAAGAAGTTTAGGATCCAAATAAGCAAGAGGATGAGAAAATTTAACTTTCCGGTTTGCCTGACGGATTTTTTGTGAAGGCAAAGTTTCTGAATCGGAAGAGAGAATAATTACCTCTGCAACATCCGCGTGGATGGCTTCGGCATCATCCTGACAAATATCATCATCAATAAGACGCATGAAAAATGAACCAAGTGAGTCAAGCTCTACCTCAAAGTCCGGATTATTCACCTCATCATCAGGGGCCGGATTAGAAGACGCAGTGGTTCTTTTCCTGTGGGCAGTCTTCTTCACAGCTTTAGTTTTTTGCCGAATTGCTCTTTCTGGTTTGTCTGCCTTCTCTGGTTTCTCCAGCGGCAGCTTTTTGCTCCAAAACGGATCATCGCCCTGATTATGCAGACACTGATATTACAAACAATGACCAGACATGTCAATAACAGATTCAGCAAAGAAAAAAATCAAAGTCTTACAGATGGCGGTTTGTTGGTGGCACAGAAGGGAAGCAGGCCGGTTCTAGCGCAGACATGTTCCAGTTCATTCAGTATCTTGCGCATAGCCTCTGTGATTTCTTCACCAGAGAGTTGGAGTTTTGAATGTCGCAGTGGGTCATCAACATTATCAGTATACTCGCACATCAAACCGGAGCGCTGACTAAGGGGCAATATGCTCCATGATATCCAACAGCGAGCGAGATCAACACCGGTTAAACCGTTGGCCATAAAGGCTCTGAGCTTTGACAGCTAGGGAGCATATTTGCTTCTCTCCTGGGCAATCAATCTCTGAGGAAAAGGGTGTGTATTGCTGAGCCGCTCCGGACGAAAGCCAGGCAAGGGATTCTCACCAGCAGGGGAGGTGTCTTTGCAGTAGAACCATGTCTGATTCCACTCCTTGGGGTGACTGTGCAGCTTGGCGTGAGGGTATGTGACCTCTTTCCTTTTCTGAATTGCCATGCTACCCAACTCCGTATTAGAGCCATTAGTAAACTCGGTACGGCGGTTTAGATGGAAAAGATCTCTGAATAATTCCACTGTGGGCTCCTCTTGAAAGAACACCTCATAGAGTACTTGGAAGTGGCACATAGTGGTAACAGAGTTGGGGCCAGTGTCTTGCGGATGGAGTTGAAAATCGGCTAAAACATCCCGGTAAAATTTAGAACCGGCCGGTTTAAAGCCCCGGGCTAGGTGATCTACGAAAACAACAACCTCTCCTTCTCGGGGTGTGGGGGGGGGGCATTCTTTGCCAGGAGCCCTCCAATGGATGGTATCTTTGCTACCCAAGGCGCCAATCAGGACTAAATCGTCCAGTTGATCCTCTGTGACGTGAGAAGGGACCTAATTGCATTCATACACTGCTTGGCCATGATGGAATCTACAAGGTAGAAGATCCCGGTTCAAAAATGCATTTGATCAAGATATGTTGGTATGGACACTGTTAAACCGGAGACAAAACTATCTGAACCGGAGTTTCAGGAAGCAACCAACATCTGGCGGTTCAACAAGGGGACTAATGGTATATACCGGTTCGTAAAAATTTTCTACAAAGTTAAACCGCCTGATCTAAGCATTGAACAGTCAAGACTGCAGATGAGTAAGTACACAAAAACAGATTTCACAAGATTATACTACAGCTTTGGATCTGGAACGTGTTTATAAAGGAGATAAATATTCAAGGCCCTAAAGGAGCAGTGCCGAATCAATAAGCGAAGGTACGGATAAGATCTATGGTCTTAATATGCGAAAGTGAAAACGGAGGATAAAAACTACTGCTACACAGAGCGAAGATTCACAGACTCGTCTAAGGATCTATCATACGAACAAGAAGCAAGCCATGAACAGTCGAGGACATGGAAACCCTAGAACAGATCTATGATGAAAGGGATAGAAGACTTACCGGAGCTGAGGAAAAAGCGGAAGGTCGCCGCGGTGCTCTGGTACGCTCAGGGTGATGCAGCGGCCAAAGTTGGTGCAGAGGTCGACGACGGCGGCGGAGCTCCGAAGACTGGGCGACGCGAGGAAGAAGAAGCAGAAGGGCAAGCAGGGGAAAAAGAAATGACCCTTCGGTCCTATTTATAAAGCAAGGGACATGGGTCAGGCGCGAAAATCAAGGAGCTGCAAGTTTGGAGACAAAGTTGTTGCCTCGATTATCGCAGATCTATTAAACAAGAAGGTATCATGGATAGTTTCTTTTTGATAGATGACGTCACGCTGATTTACAGCAATCAGAGAAGATGACATCACGGTGGTTCACCAAACTACAAGAAGACGTTGAAGATGAAGTTTTGCTAAGGATTGACATGAACCTGTTCAAATCAATCCGGGGCCTAATGTTGGGGATATTACTACTAGGCGTAAACCCGCCTATCTAGGCCGGATTAACTTCATCAGTAGTTAAGCATGTTAAAGCCCATGAAGATAGATGAGGGCTCAAGACCCATAATCGGCTGAGAGCCTGTAGCCGTAAACCGGCGTCAATATGTAACTTGTATTGTAAGTAAGGAATAAGTAGAGACCAAACCGGACACATCTATGAGCCGGTGTTGGGACTCTGTAAAGCGACGGGCGTCACCCATGTATATAAGGGGATGACCCGGCGGCGGTTCAAGGATAACAGACAACAACTCGAGACATAGGCGAAGCTTATTTGCTCCCTAGTCATCGAAACACCCATCAATTCCATCACAACTAGACGTAGGCTTTTACCTTCATCGAAGGGGCCGAACTAGTATAAACTCTCTTGCGTCCTTGTGTTCGCTTTAACCCCTTCAAGCTAACCCGTCGCGATGGCTCCACGACTAAGTCCTTTCTCTAGGACATCTGCCGTGACAAACCCACGACATGACCAGTCCTATTTCCCCCCTGAGGTCTATGCTCAAACTTGGCAGGGTTATATTACCCATATCATGCATGTTGTCTTGCATTGCTTAGTTTTTACATCATATATGGATTGCCATCTGCTTACTTGCTTACTACATAAATCATATATTTGAATTATATCAGGCCATCATGTTTACATACACAACATCTATCTGAATTATGGCATGGCAACCCATTTAATAAAGACATCATATAGTTATATCATCTCGTCCTGTTTAGTGTTTACATTCATCATATTTTGAATTATGTCATTCTATCCGGGAATTATATCATGCTATCATGTTTCCATAGGCGGCATGTATGTGAATTATGGCATGCCAACCTATTTAATAAACACATTATATAGTTATATCATGTCATCCTGTTTACATAGTCATCATATTTTGAATTATGTCTTTTCATCTTTTTTAGTTAGCCATCATAATGTGAAATTATATCATGCTATCCTGTTTAGTTAACCATCATATATGTGAAATTGTGTCATGCTATCCTGTTTGGTTAGAAAACATAAATGTAAATTATTTCATGCCCTCTTTTATTCCCCACTATCCATTGCACCTGTCTATGATACAATGTCTGTACATTCAATTACTTTTCTTGTTTATCAGCCATTTGAATTGGAGAGGGTGATGGCAGTATCTAAGGGAGTAACAACACGGTCTTCAGAAAAGATAGTGGTACCAGTTGATGCAGATAGAACCACGGTTGTACTTGCCCAAGAATCAGCCCCACCACACATAACCCAGACACTCGTAGATTGTACCCCTAGCCATTTGGACAGAGAACCAGCTACACCCCTTCTAACCCCAACCCCAGAAGATAGTAACCCAGTTCCAGTTGACACAACACCGTCTCCACCAAAGAGCACCCCAAACACGAGAAGTTAGTAAGGGAACTGCAGTGCCCAAAGCACGAGGACCACCACTCTGAATCCCAACTCAACGCTTAAAGGAGAAGAAGAATTGTTCTCAGGTCAGGTTCTGTAGCTATGGTTCATTCTAATTTGCTCTTGCATCATAGTATTTACTCTGACCAACTATTTTCAAATTTGAAGGATGGAATTGAAACCCCAATGTTTTAAACTTGTTTCTTTAACTGGTTTGCTGTTCTAACTTACTCTATATTGATTTCAGTTTCAATTGAATAAACAGTTATGTTCTCATGTCATGCACATTACAAGTGTCTCTATAGTTTCCCACACTTATATTCTATCTATTCTACTTTGTCTTGAACAAAGAATATTTGAACCGTGTCTCTATCTTGATTTGGCAACAAAAACTAGAATGATATAGACCATAAAGTGACCATGGTACATAGATATATGTTTGTTTCATGCTGCTATCCTGTGCATTTTACTACTGAACTGGTTTCCCAAAATGAGTTTCATATACAACATGGTAAACATGTGACGTGTCTGCTTGTTTCTCTTTTGGAATGCGGACAAAATATTGGAGAACAATACCCTGTCAAGCAATGGTGAAGGAAGTAATGCAGATAAGGTTCAAGATAGTGAGACATCCCTGATGGTCTCCAAGAAAGCTGATAAAAACTACCTTGACGACAATGAGAGAACCGAGAAGTCCTGTCTTGATGTAGTGTTCGAGTTACTGGCCACTACTGCTGGCGCAAGATCTTCGAACTCGCTGCCTGAATCAGTTCGTCTTCTTCAGTCTCAGCTTCAAGTTGAAAGACATCGATCAGGTGTGTTGCGACAGGAAGCTGAAGGACTGAGGAAGTCCATGCAGAATTCAGATGCATACTTTCTGGTGCAATAGCAAGTGCTGGAGGATTTAAGCGCCAAACAAGAGAAAGTTAATAAGCTTGCTAAGCATCTTGCCAGCATTATGGTTACCCAGGATATTGTTTCTTGCGATCTTCTGAAGTGGTTTCAGTTCTGGACTTGTTTTGCTGTGGCGTTTATTTGCACTGGTCGCCAACTTTGACAACCAGTGTATATGATATGCTGCTTTGTTCCCTATATTTGCACTGGTGGCGAACTTTGATGCCCAGTGGATGTAATGTGTGTAATAGCCGTCATAGCCTAGCATAAGTTGCTTGCTTATTTATTTCCTTCTTGTCTAGTTTATTTGTTTGCTTGTAGTCAGTGTTGTTCTTTTTCCGCGGTTTGCTAGTGGCCGCAATAACATATTTTTTAAAACTAGGCCACAATAACCATGGGATACATATTTACTGTAGTGACACTGGGCCTTCTACGGGTCGTAGAAACAATGGGCCTTCTACGGGGCGTAGAAACAATGGGCCTTCTACGAGCCATATCTGTTGGGGAACGTAGTAATTTCAAAAAAAATCCTACGCACACGCAAGATCATGGTGATGCATAGCAACGAGAGGGGAGAGTGTGATCTACGTACCCTTGTAGACCGACAGCAGAAGCGTTAGAACAACGCTGTTGATGTAGTCGTACGTCTTCACGACCCGACCGATCAAGCACCGAAACTACGGCACCTCCGAGTTTTAGCACATGTTCAGCTCGATGATGATCCCCGGACTCCGATCCAGCAAAGTGTCGGGGAAGAGTTCCGTCAGCACGACGGCGTGGTGGCGATCTTGATGTACTATCGTCGCAGGGCTTCGCCTAAGCACCGCTACAATATTATCGAGGATTATGGTGAAAGGGGGCACCGCACACGGCTAAGAATATGATCACGTGGATCAACTTGTGTGTCTAGGGGTGCCCCTTGCCCCCGTATATAAAGGATCAAGGGGAGGAGGCTGGCCGGCCCCTATGGCGCGCCAAGGAGGAGTCCTCCTCCTAGTAGGAGTAGGACTCCTACTAGGTGGGGGAAAGAAGTGGGGAGGGAGAAGGAAAGGGGGGCGCTGCCCCCCCTCTCCTAGTCCAATTCGGACCAGGGGGGAGGAGGCGCGCGGCCCACCTTTGGCTGCCCCTCTCTCTCTCCACTAAGGCCCATATGGCCCATTACTTATCCCGGGGGGGGGGGTTCCGGTAACCCTCCGGCTCTCCAGTTTTCTCCGAAATCACCCGGAACACTTCCAGTGTCCGAATATAGCCGTCCAATATATCAATCTTTATGTCTCGACCATTTCGAGACTCCTCGTCATGTCCATGATCACATCCGGGACTCCGAACTAACTTCGGTACATCAAAACTCATAAACTCATAATATAACTGTCATCGAAACCTTAAGCGTGCGGACCCTACGGGTTCGAGAACAATGTAGACATGACCGAGACACGTCTCCGGTCAATAACCAATAGCGGAACCTGGATGCTCATATTGGCTCCTACATATTCTACGAAGATCTTTATCGGTCAGACCGCATAACAACATACGTTGTTCCCTTTGTCATCGGTATGTTACTTGCCCGAGATTCGATCGTCGGTATCTCAATACCTAGTTCAATCTCGTTACCGGCAAGTCTCTTTACTCGTTCCGTAATACATCATCTCGCAACTAACTCATTAGTTGCAATGCTTGCAAGGCTTATGTGATGTGCATTACCGAGAGGGCCCAGAGATACCTCTTCGACAATCGGGGTGACAAATCCTAATCTCGAAATACGCCAACCCAACATGTACCTTTGGAGACACCTATAGAGTACCTTTATAATCACCCATTTACGTTGTGACGTTTGGTAGCACACAAAGTGTTCCTCCAGCAAACGGGAGTTGCATAATCTCATAGTCATAGGAACATGTATAAGTTATGAAGAAAGCAATAGCAACATACTAAACTATCGGGTGCTAAGCTAATGGAATGGATCATGTCAATCAGATCATTCACCTAATGATGTGAACCCGTTAATCAAATAACAACTCTTTGTTCATGGTTAGGAAACATAACCATCTTTGATTAACGAGCTAGTCAAGTAGAGGCATACTAGTGACACTCCGTTTGTCTATGTATTCACACATGTATTATGTTTCCGGTTAATACAATTCTAGCATGAATAATAAACATTTATCATGATATAAGGAAATAAATAATAACTTTATTATTGCCTCTAGGGAATATTTCCTTCAGTCTCCCACTTGCACTAGAGTCAATAATCTAGATTACACAGTAATGATTGTAACACCCATGGAGCCTTGGTGCTGATCATGTTTTGCTCGTGGAAGAAGCTTAGTTAACGGGTCTGCAACATTCAGATCTGTATGTATCTTGCAAATCTCTATGTCTCCCACCTGGACTAGATCCCGGATGGAATTGAAGCGTCTCTTGATGTGCTTGGTTCTCTTGTGAAATCTGGATTCCTTTGCCAAGGCAATTACACCAGTATTGTCACAAAAGATTTTCATTGGACCTCATGCACTAGGTATGACACCTAGATCGGATATGAACTCCTTCATCCAGACTCCTTCATTTGCTGCTTCCGAAGCGGCTATGTACTCCGCTTCACATGTAGATCCCGCCACAACGCTTTGTTTAGAACTGCACCAACTGACAGCTCCACCGTTTAATGTAAACATGTATCCGGTTTGCGATTTAGAATCGTCCAGATCAGTGTCAAAGCTTGCATCAACGTAACCTTTTACGATGAGCTCTTTGTCACCTCCATATATGAGAAACATATCCTTAGTCCTTTTCAGGTATTTCAGGTTGTTCTTGACCGCTGTCTAGTGATCCACTCCTGGATCACTTTGGTACCTCCCTGCTAGACTTATAGCAAGGCACACATCAGGTCTGGTACACAGCATTGCATACATGATAGAGCCTATGGCTGAAGCATAGGGAACATCTTTCATTTTCTCTCTATCTTCTGCAGTGGTCGGGCATTGAGTCTTACTCAACTTCACACCTTGTAACACAGGCAAGAACCCTTTCTTTGCTTGATCCATTTTGAACTTCTTCAAAACTTTGTCAAGGTATGTGCTTTGTGAAAGTCCAATTAAGCGTCTTGATCTATCTCTATAGATCTTAATGCCTAATATGTAAGCAGCTTCACTGAGGTCTTTCATTGAAAAACTCTTATTCAAGTATCCCTTTATGCTATCCAGAAATTCTATATCATTTCCAATTAGTAATATGTCATCCACATATAATATCAGAAATGCTACAGAGCTCCCACTCACTTTCTTGTAAATACAGGCTTCTCCAAAAGTCTGTATAAAACCAAATGCTTTGATCACACTATCAAAGCGTTTATTCCAACTCCGAGAGGCTTGCACCAGTCCATAAATGGATCGCTGGAGCTTGCACACTTTGTTAGCTCCCTTTGGATCGACAAAACCTTCTGGTTGCATCACATACAACTCTTCTTCCAGAAATCCATTCAGGAATGCAGTTTTGACATCCATCTGCCAAATTTCATAATCATAAAATGCGGCAGTTGCTAACATGATTCGGACAGACTTAAGCATCGCTATGGGTGAGAAGGTCTCCTCGTAGTCAATCCCTTGAACTTGCCGAAAACCTTTTGCGACAAGTCGAGCTTTGTAGACAGTAATATTACCGTCAGCGTCAGTCTTCTTCTTGAAGATCCATTTATTCTCAATTACTTGCCGATCATCGGGCAACTCAACCAAAGTCCATACTTTGTTCTCATACATGGATCCCATCTCAGATTTCATGGCTTCAAGCCATTTTGCGGAATCTGGGCTCACCATCGCTTCTTCATAGTTCGTAGGTTCATCATGATCTAGTAGCATGACTTCCAGAACAGGATTACCGTACCACTCTGGCGCGGATGTCACTCTGGTTGATCTACGAGGTTCAGTAGTATCTTGTTCTGAAGTTTCATGATCATCATCATTAGCTTCCTCACTAACTGATGTAGGTCCCAAAGAAACAGGTTTTTGTGATGTACTACTTTCCAATAAGGGAGTAGGTACAATTACCTCGTCAAGTTCTACTTTCCTCCCACTCACTTCTTTCGAGAGAAACTCCTTCTCCAGAAAGTTTCCGAATTTAGCAACAAAAGTCTTGCCTTCAGATATGTGATAGAAGGTGTATCCAATAGTTTCCTTTGGATATCCTATGAAGACACATTTCTCCGATTTGGGTTCGAGCTTATCAGGTTGAAGCTTTTTCACATAAGCATCGCAGGCCCAAACTTTCAGAAACGACAACTTTGGTTTCTTGCCAAACCATAGTTCTAAGGCGTCGTCTCAACGGATTTTGATGGTGCCCTATTTAAGGTGAATGCGGCCGTCTCTAGAGCGTATCCCCAAAACGATAGCGGTAAATCAGTAAGAGACATCATAGATCGCACCATATCTAGTAAAGTACGATTACGACGTTTGGACACACCATTACGCTGTGGTGTTTCGGGTGGCGTGAGTTGCGAAACTATTCCACAGTTTTTCAAATGTACACCAAACTCGTAACTCAAATATTCTCCTCCACGATCAGATCGTAGGAATTTTATTTTCTTGTTACGATGATTTTCAACTTCATTATGAAATTCTTTGAACTTTTCAAATGTTTCAGACTTGTGTTTCATTAAGTAGATATACCCATACCTGTTTAAGTCATCTGTGAAGGTGAGAAAATAACGATATCCGCCACGAGCCTCAACGTTCATCGGACCACATACATCTGTATGTATGATTTCCAACAAATCTGTTGCTCTCTCCATAGTACCGGAGAACGATGTTTTTGTCATCTTACCCATAAGGCACGGTTCGCAATTACCAAGTGATTCATAATCAAGTGGTTCCAAAAGCCCATCAGTATGGAGTTTCTTCATGTGCTTTATACCGATATGACCCAAATGGCAGTGCCACAAATAAGTTGCACTATCATTATCAACTCTGCATCTTTTGGCTTCAACACTATGAATATGTGTGTCACTACTATCGAGATTTAATAAAAATAGACCACTCTTTAAGGGTGCATGACCATAAAAGATATTACTCATATAAATAGAACAACCATTATTCTCAGATTTAAATGAATAACCGTATCGCATCAAACAAGATCCAGATATAATGTTCATGCTTAACGCTGGCACCAAATAACAATTATTTAGGTCTAATATTAATCCCGAAGGTAGATGTAGAGGTAGCATGCCGACTGCGATCACATCGACTTCGGAACCGTTTCCCACTCGCATCATCACCTCGTCCTTAGCCAATCTTTGCTTAATTTGTAGTCCCTGTTTCGAGTTGCAAATATTAGCAACAGAACCAGTATCAAATACCCAGGTGCTACTGCGAGCATTAATAAGGTACACATCAATAACATGTATATCACATATACCTTTGTTCACCTTGCCATCCTTCTTATCCGCCAAATACTTGGGGCAGTTCCGCTTCCAGTGACCAGTCTGCTTGCAGTAGAAGCACTCAGTTTCAGGCTTAGGTCCAGGTTTGGGTTTCTTCTCTTGAGTAGCAACTTGCTTGCTGTTCTTTTTGAAGTTCCCCTTCTTCTTCCCTTTGCCCTTTTTCTTGAAACTAGTGGTCTTGTTGACCATCAACACTTGATGCTCCTTCTTGATTTCTACCTTCGCAGCTTTTAGCATTGCGAAGAGCTCGGGAATAGTCTTATTCATCCCTTGCATATTATAGTTCATCATGAAGTTCTACTAACTTGGTGATGGTGACTAGAGAATTCTGTCAATCACTATTTTATCTAGAAGATTAACTCCCACTTGATTCAAGCGATTGTAGTACCCAGACAATCTGAGCACATGCTCACTAGTTGAGCGATTCTCCTCCATCTTTTAGCTATAGAACTTGTTGGAGACTTCATATCTCTCAACTCGGGTATTTGCTTGAAATATTAACATCAACTCCTGGAACATCTCATATGGTCCATGACGTTCAAAAACGCCTTTGAAGTCCCGATTCTAAGCCGTTAAGCATGGTGCACTAAACTATCAAGTAGTCATCATATTGAGCTAGCCAAACGTTCATAACGTCTGGTGTTGCTCCAGCAGCAGGCCTGGCACCCAGCGGTGCTTCCAGGACGTAATTCTTCTGTGCAGCAATGAGGATAATCCTCAAGTTACGGACCTAGTCCGTGTAATTGCTACCATCATCTTTCAACTTTGCTTTCTCAAGGAACGCATTAAAATTCAACGGAACAACAGCACGAGCCATCTATCTACAATCAAGCATAAACAAGCAAGATACTATCAGGTACTATGTTTCATGATAAATTTAGGTTCAATTAATTTACTTAAAGAACTCCCACTTAGATAGACATCCCTCTAATCCTCTAATTGATTACGTGATCCAAATCAACTAAACCATGTCCGATCATCACGTGAGATGGAGTAGTTTCATTAGTGAACATCACTATGTTGATCATATCTACTATATGATTCACGCTCGACCTTTCAGTCTCCGTGTTCCGAGGCCATATCTGTATATGCTTGGCTCGTCAAGTATAACCTGAGTATTCCGCGTGTGCAACTGTTTTGCACCCGTTGTATTTGAACGTAGAGCCTATCGCACCCGATCATCACGTGGTGTCTCAGCACGAAGAACTTTCGCAACGGTGCATACTCAGGGAGAACACTTCTTGATAATTAGTGAGAGATCATCTTATAATGCTACCGTCAATCAAAGCAAGATAAGATGCATAAAAGATAAACATCTCATGCAATCAATATAAGTGATATGATATGGCCATCATCATCTTGTGCTTGTGATCTCCATCTTCGAAGCACCGTCGTGATCACCATCGTCACTGGCGCGACACCTTGATCTCCATCGTAGCATCGTTGTCGTCTCGCCAATCTTATGCTTCCACGACTATCGCTACCGCTTAGTGATAAAGTAAAGCATTACAGCGCGATTGCATTCCATACAATAAAGCGACAACCATATGGCTCCTGCCAGTTGCCGATAACTCGGTTACAAAACATGATCATCTCATACAATAAAATTTAGCATCATGTCTTGACCATATCACATCACAACATGCCCTGCAAAAACAAGTTAGACGTCCTCTACTTTGTTGTTGCAAGTTTTACGTGGCTGCTACGGGCTTAAGCAAGAACCAATCTTACCTACGCATCAAAACCACAACGATAGTTTGTCAAGTTGGTGCTGTTTTAACCTTTGCAAGGGCCGGGCATAGCCACACTCGGTTCAACTAAAGTTGGAGAAACTGTCACCCGCAAGCCACCTATGTGCAAAGCATGTCGGGAGAACCGGTCTCGCATAAGCGTACGCATAATGTCGGTCCGGGCCGCTTCATCCAACAATACCGCCGAACCAAAGTATGACATGCTGGTAAGCAGTATGACTTATATCACCCACAACTCACTTGTGTTCTACTCGTGCATATAACATCAACATATAAAACCTAGGCTCGGATGCCACTGTTGGGGAACATAGTAATTTCAAAAAATTTCCTACGCACACGCAAGATCATGGTGATGCATAGCAACGAGAGGGGAGAGTGTGATCTATGTACCCTTGTAGACCGATAGCGGAAGCGTTAGCACAACGCGGTTGATGTAGTCGTACGTCTTCACGGCCCGACCGATCAAGCACCGAAACTACGGCACCTCCGAGTTTTAGCACACGTTCAGCTTGATGATGATCCCCGGACTCCGATCCAGCAAAGTGTCAGGGAAGAGTTCCGTCAGTACGACGGCATGGTGACGATCTTGATGTACTATCGTCGCAGGGCTTCGCCTAAGCACCGCTACAATATTATCGAGGATTATGGTGAAAGGGGGCACCACACACGGCTAAGAATATGATCACGTGGATCAACTTGTGTGTCTAGGGGTGCCCCCTGCCCCCGTATATAAAGGATCAAGGGGAGGAGGCCAGCCGGCCCCTATGGCGCGCCAAGGAGGAGTCCTCCTCCTAGTAGGAGTAGGACTCCTACTAGGAGGGGGAAAGAAGTGGGGAGGGAGAAGGAAAGGGGGGCGCCGCCCCCCCTCTCCTAGTCCAATTCGGACCAGGGGGGAGGAGGCGCACGGCCCACCTTTGGCTGCCCCTCTCTCTCTCCACTAAGGCCCATATGGCCCATTACTTCTCCCAGGGGGGTTCCGGTAACCCTCCAGCTCTTCGATTTTCTCCGAAATCACCCGGAACACTTCCGGTGTCCGAATATAGCCGTCCAATATATCAATCTTTATGTCTCTACCATTTCGAGACTCCTCGTCATGTCCGTGATCACATCCGGGACTCCGAAGTAACTTCGGTACATCAAAACTCATAAACTCATAATATAACTGTCATCGAAACCTTAAGCGTGCGGACCCTACGGGTTCGAGAACAATGTAGACATGACCGAGACACGTCTCCGGTCAATAACCAATAGCGGAACCTGGATGCTCATATTGGCTCCTATATATTCTACGAAGATCTTTATCGGTCAGACCACATAACAACATACGTTGTTCCCTTTGTCATCGGTATGTTACTTGCCCGAGATTCGATCGCCGGTATCTCAATACCTAGTTCAATCTCGTTATTGGCAAGTCTCTTTACTCGTTCCGTAATACATCATCTCGCAACTAACTCATTAGTTGCAATGCTTGCAAGGCTTATGTGATGTGCATTACCGAGAGGGCCCAGAGATACCTCTCCGACAATCGGAGTGACAAATCCTAATCTCGAAATACGCCAACCCAACATGTACCTTTGGAGACACCTGTAGAGTACCTTTATAATCACCCATTTACGTTGTGACGTTTGGTAGCACACAAAGTGTTCCTCCGGCAAACGGGAGTTGCATAATCTCATACTCATAGGAACATATAGAAGTTATGAAGAAAGCAATAGCAACATACTAAACGATCGGGTGCTAAGCTAATGGAATGGGTCATGTCAATCAGATCATTCACCTAATGATGTGATCCTGTTAATCAAATAACAATCTTTGTTCATGGTTAGGAAACATAACCATCTTTGATTAACGAGCTAGTCAAGTAGAGGCATACTAGTGAGACTCCGTTTGTCTATGTATTCACACATGTATTATGTTTCCGGTTAATACAATTCTAGCATGAATAATAAACATTTATCATGATATAAGGAAATAAATAATAACTTTATTATTGCCTCTAGGGCATATTTCCTTCAGTATCATCAATGGGCCTTCTACGGGTCGTATCATCAATGGGCCTTATACGGGCCGTATGATCGATTGCCCAAACATGGGCCAATAACATACCACTTTGTGGCTGTAAACGGGCTAGAGTTGGAATCGTAATGGGCCGTATGATCATAATGGGCCGTCGTTAATCGGCCGTATTTGACGACGCTATGAAAATGGCCCAACGTATTAACGGGCCACAAATGGGCCAACTGTAAGCACGGGCTGAATTTGGCCCACAAGCAGAAAATGACAGTAACGGGCCGTAAGTAACCGAATGCTGGAAATGAGCCCAAGAATAAATGGGCCTGAGAAGGCCAAAAGATAATATGGGCTGGAAACGGCCCAACAGAATAATGGGCCGTTAATGGGTATCAAGTGATACACTGTTCATTACGGGCCAGTTTTACCACGGACCGTTAATGGGCAGAGGGTTACTAAGGGCCTCATATGGGCCAAAAGACATCATGGGCCATACATGGGCCGGAAGTTAAAACGGGCTGGAATTATATTGGACGGCCCAGATGACGCTACTAGGCCTAATTCGGATAGGCCGTAAACGGGCCCTGGGTTAGCGGGCTGTAAATGGGCTATATGTGAACAGGCCGTTAACAGGCTTGCCGTGGGCCGGCCCGCCACCTTTTGACCAAGTCAAACAGGCCGGCCTTTTCACTGGAATGGGCCTCTATTGGGCCGTGCCACATGTCGACGTATCATAGGCGCTTTGGGTCCAATGAGTGGATGACATCTGTCCCAGCGGTGAGCCGACACGTGTTTCCTCCAGCCAATGATGATTTTACACGTGGAAAATCCCTATTGGTCGGGGCTGTTAACGGGTTATCGGATCCAAAACTGGACTAGATAGCTTAACGGCATTCCATTACGGTGGATGCCACATGTCGGTCACCGTTGACGAAAGCACTTCTGTGACGCACGATTTATCGTCATGGAAGTGGACACTTCTGTGATGATAATTTTGGTAATGTCATGGAACACTTCTACGACAGCACAGGTATGACTATCTTGATTCTGTCACAAAATTGTCATGGATGTACATGCATGACAGAAAACATGACCTACTGTGACAAACACGTATCATCACGGAAGTGTATTTTTTGTAGTGATTATTTGTAAAATGGCAATTGACATATCGATCAGATTCCAGTTTCACACTCGCACCTCGGCACGGGTTGCCAGTGGCTCGATATGGGAACAAATGAATTGCCGACAAGTCCGAACAACTTTATAGCACACTTCGGCGTCGCGAGTTTGGCCTTATATGCATCAGCTCCGAATCATGTCTTTGGTCAATAGCTGGGTTGCCCGGCTCTTGTGCTTACTACCTTATGTTCCACTATATCGGCTAGGGTAGTAAATCGAGAACTACTGCGACTGTGTCCTGGTTTATCCGGATGAGCACCTCAGTAGAGAAAGCCGAAAACTGACTGTCATGATGCGGCGAGAGCTGGTCAACCACTCGATGACTTATTGGAATCTTTTGCGATTCCTCCCTTATTGCACGAAGGACCATTCTTCTGGTCACTCATGTAACGCACCGTATTTGGAAGACTACGTACATACCAGGGGCTATATCGTAGACCCACTGTCAAACTCCTATGGCTAAGTGAAAGTGCTAAAGCCCTATAGTCCGATTTCCTAGTTCGCCGCATTGACACCTCCTTCACGGACCAAGACGTTGGATCAAGAGTGATCAAGTGCTTTTCCGAACACCCCCGTATTTTATGCGAGGGGGCTGAGGCCGATGACTGGAAAACTTTCATATTATACAAAAACGGCCGCACAGGAGGAGCCATAATTTCAAGGCATACTCTTAAAACATAAATAATATTGTTTCTACAATATCAATACATTTCACTCGAACATCATCTATTTCGAGCACTGACCCTCTATCAAGCGGGCACCCTCTAAAACATCCTCAAAATAATACTCTGGCATGTGATGCTCCTTGCCCTCGGGTGGACTTTTTGCTGCAACATCGGTGGCCTTCATCTTCGCCCAGTACGTCTTCACATGGGCAAGGGCCATGCGTGCACCTTCAATGCACGTGGACCGCTGAACAGCGTTAATGGAGGGCACCGCATCACCTAGTCGTCGTACCAAACCAAAATAACTATTCGGAATTGGCAACAGCCGGACTATGATGTCCTTCATGGCAGAGCTAGATATTTTGTGGAGCTCGGCCCATTGGGCCATCTGTTCGTTTAGTAACAGGTGGCGCTTTGGCGTGCCAAATTGTGACCAAAAAAGCTTCTCCGTTGCATGCCCTTCCCGCGCTTTGTAAAACTGCGCCGCATCGGAGGCACTCTTCGGCAAGTCCAAAAAGGCACCTAGAGAGCACCACATTTTATTAAGCGGGGAATACTTTGGATTGGTGAAACTTAGTCTATAATAAGAAAGGCTTACCGATCGCTATCTCCCCAGCTTGCCGGATCTCTTCCCGAGCCGCTCTAGACTCAGATTGGCTTCCCTTGCCTCCTGTAATGCCTTGTCAAGATCGGCTGCTTTGGCCTTGTTATCCTTCTCAAGGAATTTGCACCGAACAGTGCCTTCCTTCAGTTCGCACACCATAGTGGCCATTCTCTGCTCACACTAACACTGCGCGGCTTGTCCGGCCTCTAACTCATCAGCTGCCTTCTTGGCGGCCACATTGCTTACCCGGGCTTGCTCCTTGGCTCGAGCAAGTTCAGCCCGCAGGGTCTCAACCGCGGCAGTACCACCTGCAGATACACATGTTTTAGCACATAATTCTAGCTTTGTGCCTTTGTTACTATACATATTCTAACACATACCTTGCGCCTCGTCAAGTCACCTGTTAATAAGCATGATTTCATCATTTGCCACATCAAGCTTATGCCCCAAACCTGCAACCTCCGTAGCGTGGGCAGTCGTCATGGAGGGAACATCATGTGTTTTCAATCGTTAGATTATTACCTAAGAACATATTTTTTGATCCTCTGATTGCCTACCTTTGGGCGCCAACCAGAGTCTCAGGGGCTACTATCTGTACACAGGTGCATTTTTCGCGTAGAAAGCATAATCGAAAATATTAGATACCTCAAAGCCTCTTAGTAGGCCCATGAAGGCTTCATTCAATTCGCTTTTTCGTGGACAAAATCCTCTCAACCATTGTACCCATCAAGGTACGATGATCATCTGAAATTGATGAATACCGTAACATGTCCGTCAGTGTATCCGGCGCATCCGGATTCCTGGAAGCAGCTGTGGCAGTATGGACTCCCATCGACAGGGTATGTTTACGCGACCCTGGAGTCGTCTCCGGCTGTAAACCGGATAGTCCGGAGCCTTTGTTATTGACCCTTGTAGGGATCGCACACTTCGGACTCTGGGCGGCCGAAGTTTCACCTTGGGGCGCTGGCTCTGTTATCCCCCGATCGGGAGAGACCCTACGGGACGACACCTCGACGTCGTCCGCCCCGTTGGACGAGGAAGCTTGTGGAGGCATTTCGCTTTCCGTCATCTCGGGTAAAAGGTCCCCCGAGGAGGAGGATTGTTGAGGAAAACTATGTGCCGGACTGCAAAACGCATATTTTAGATGTTACCTTTGCGAAAAGAAAAGGAATGGGGTATGTTTTAGATATCCTGTTCACTTACAGTTCGGCTAAAGGCTCATCCTTACAAGGGGATTGTGCAATAGCAACACCTTCTGAGCCTGAACCAACTGACAGGGGTGTTTTACCCCGCTTAGGATCCCTTACCTCCCAATTCTTGGAAGCGGCCCTTTTCTTACCATAGGAAGAAGGGATATCAACTTCTCCTTCCCTTTTGTCTTCGGAAGAGGGAGCCCTAGTCTCCCCGGACACAGTGTGTGGTTTGCCTTCAGGATGAAATTCGCCTTTGGTGCCCCCGCTCTTCTCATTCTCCTCTTCCACCGGTGCCTGGTATGGCGCCAGGACGAGTATCCTTGCTAGTACGTGACTAGCTGAGTCTTCAGGAAGAGGAGCCGAACACCTGATTTGCTCCGCCTTCTTTATCCAGCCCTGGAAGAAGATGGTTTTCTCAAGCATCTTCTTATGAGAAGCATATCTAAGCTATGTTCGAGAATTGAATGCTTACCGAGGTATCCAGATGGTTGCAGTTAAGGCCGATGTCCTATGTGGTATCCGGCCACTGTTTTTGTTTCCCAAAAAATGATTTCCACATTCCTTTGTGCGTCGCACCAAAGAATTGCTGAAGGGTTCATGGTCCTTCTGGATTAAACTCCCACATACGGAGAGTCCGTCTTTGGCATGGGAGGACTCGGCGGACTAGCATTACTTGAATCACGTCGATGAGTTCGGCGTTCTTCTCAAGGAGACTCCGAATGCATCTCTGTAGAGTATGCACCTCATCGGTTGATCCCCAGTCCAACCCCTTATTGACCCACGATGCGAGTTGAATTAGAGGGCCAGATCGGAATGTAGGCATAGCCGCCCATTTGGTGCCATGAGGTTCGGTGATGTAAAACCACTCCCGCTGCCATAAGTCGGCAGATTCCATGAAGGAGGCTTTTAGCCAGGGAGCATTGATAAGTTTGCTCACTGTAGCACCACCGTACTCTGCTCGCCCCCCGTCGACTACCCTCGGCTTTACCTTAAAGGTCTTAAGCCATAAGCCGAAGTGTGGGGGAATACGGAGGAAAGCTTCGCATGTTATAATGAACGACGAGATATGAAGGAAGGAGTACGGAGTTAGATCTTGAAAGTCTAGCCCGTAATGGAACATAAGCCCTCGAACAAAGGGGTGGAGGGCAAACCCTAGCCCTCGGAGGAAGTGGGAGATGAATACAACCCTCTTGCTGGATCTGGGAGTAGGAATAACCTGCCCTTGAGCAGGAAGCCTGTGGGGGATTTCCGCGGTCAGGTATCTGGCTGCCCAAAGCTTCACGATGTCCTCCTCTGTGACGGAGGAAGACACCCACCGACCTTGAGGACTGGGGCTAGACATGGCTGGGAAGCTTGAAATAATCAAAACCTTGGGCGTTGGAACTCAAGGTTGGAGAGGATGAGGAAAGGGTTGGCGTAAAAAGCCAGATGGGCTCTAGTCCCTTTATAAAGACAATTAATATCAAACACCTCCTCCTCGACCTTGAAACCTGCCTATTCGTAAGGAATCATGCCAACCGAACGGTTGGAATTCCCACACCCGTGTTGATGAGGATCCTGCAATAAGGGGACACGATCTCTGCTTCGACAAGACATGCCAATGAAACCGCGCCTCGGAACATGGAACAATGAGCGAAGAAGAAAAATGGTTTGATATAATAACCAGGTGGTGACGTGATATCATGTCCCAGAAAAATTGTCAGCAGATTGGACTTGTGAAATATTATATTCTCTGCAGAGGCGTGTGGAACTTGTTTTGCAGATCCGGACACGATCTTTGTGTTCGAAGACTATGTCGGAGTATTTGGAGGAGGAATCTGCCTTGCAATACCGAAGACAATCTGCGCGCCGGACGCCTTGTCATTGAAGCTTGGTGCAGGGGCTACTGAGGGAGTCCTGGATTAGGGGGTCCTGGGGCGTCCAGACTATGGTATGTGGGCTGGACTATTGGGCCATGAAGATACAAGATAGAAGACATTCTCCCATGTCAGGATGGGACTCTCCTTTGCGTGGAAGGCAAGCTAGGTGGCTGGATATACTATTTCCTTTCTTTGTAACCGACTTTGTATAACCCTAATCCCCTCTGGTGTCTATATAAACCGGAGGGCTTAGTCTGTAGAGACAAAGAACAATCATAATCAGATAGGCTACACTTCTAGGGTTTTAGCCATTACGATCTCATGGTAGATCAAATCTTGTAACAGCCATACTCATCAATATTAATCGAGCAGGATGTAGGGTTTTACCTCCATCGAGAGGGCCCAAACCTGGGTAAACATTGTGTTCCCTGCCTCCTGTTACCATCAACCTCAGACACATAGTTCGGGACCCCCTACCCGAGATCCGCCGGTTTTGACACCGACAGCGTCCCAGCCAGAAAACTGCTCGAGTTCATCGTGTCCAACAAAGGAATTGAAGCAAACCCAGCAAAAATCCGGGCCCTGTCTCAATTGGCAACGCCAACAGACTTAAAACAAGTCCAAAAGCTAGCAGGGTGCGCGGCAGCATTGAGCCATTTCATCTCTAGATTAGGAGAAAAGGCACTGCCACTTTATCGCCTGCTCCGACACACCGACCACTTCGAGTGGACGGATGCGGAAACAACCAGATTGGAAGAAATAAAAAGCTTGTTAGCAAACAACCCAATCCTTGCCGCACCAAACGTCAACGAGCCTATGCTACTGTACATATCAGCAACTCACCAGGTGGTGAGCACCGTGCTCGTCGTTGAACGAGAGGAGGAGGGACACAAATTCCCACTCCAAAAACCAGTATACTATGTGTCGGTGGTCCTCGCACCATGCAAATCCCGATACCCGCACTAACAAAAGATAGCATATGTGGTGTTCATGGCATCTTGGAAGCTGCGACACTACTTTCAAGAGAGCTCGATCATGGTGGCCTCCGAGGTACCACTCAATGACATCATAAACAATCACGATGCCACTGGTCGCATTGCAAAATGGGATATCGAGCTCTTACCATTTGAAATAACATACAAGCCACGCCGAGCTATTAAATCTCATGTGTTGGCCGACTTTGTCAGCGAATGGATAGAAGCCGAACTCCCTAAAGAGTACAACACATATTCCAACTGGGTGATGTACTTTGACAGCTCTAAAATGTTAGCCGGATTGGGGGCCGGTGTCATCCTAACATCCCCTACAGGGGACACAGTCCGTTATGTATTACAAATCATGTACACGGACTCCAATAACGCGACAGAATATGAAGCATTGCTGCATGGACTTCATATGGCCGTTTCTATGGGCATACAATGCGTGGGGATTCAAACCTCACAATATCTCAAATTAACGCAGAATTCGATGCAAAAGATCCAAAGATGGTGGCCTACCGCAACGCCGTACTCAAAATATCAGCTCGGTGCTTGAATTCCACCATGTGTCCCAAGACAGTAATCAGGCAGCGGACATCCTCGCTCAAATGGGTGCTAAACGCAACCCTGTCCTGCCTAACACCTTTGTGGAAAGGCTTTTCAAGCCATCCATGGTATGGCAGGACAACAACAGAAATACCAGTCCGGCGCGGATCACACCCTCGGATGCCGAAGACGACTCGGATATCACCGGGGGCTCGGGCACCAAGCCAACACCTTCTGCCCATGCAATCATGGCCGTAATCGCTCCATGGACCGAACCCTTCCTAGCCTACCTTAATAGGCAGGAGCTCCCTGATGATCAGAATGAGGCTCGTCGCATAGTTCGACGCTCCAAAGCCTACAAAGTTCATGAAGGAGAACTCTACAAGAAAAGCACTAGTGGAGTTCTTCAAAGATGTATCTCCGAAGAGGAGGGGCGGCAGCTCTTGGCCGAAATACATGCTGGCCTCGGCGGCCATAACGCCGCAGCTCGGGCCCTCATAAGAAAGGCCTTCCATACAGGTTTCTTTTGGCCCACGGCCCGAGCAGATGCACATGCCCTTGTACAACGTTGTGTCGGGTGCCAGCTCTTTGCCAATCAAAGCCATATGCCGCCCACAACCCTAAGAACAATCCCCATTACCTGGCCTTTCGTGGTCTGGGGGCTAGACATGGTCGGACCCCTTAAAGGGGGAACCCATAAGAAGAAATATTTACTAGTTATGGTGGATAAATTCACTAAGTGGATGCCAAACTAGTAAAAACGACTGAAGCCGGACCAGTGACAGATTTTATCTCTGGCGTTGTACATTGTTATGGTGTCCCACATAGCATTATTACGAATAACGGCTCTAATTTCACAGCTGATGAGGTGAAAAATTGGTGTGTTAATCTAGGTATTAAACTTGATTATGCCTCCGTGTATCACCCCCAAACAAACGGTCAAGTTGAACGTACCAATGGCCTGATAATGAGCGGCATCAAACCCAGACTAGTGCGATCCCTAAAGGAGTCGGATAAACACTAGGTCGAGGAGCTCGACTCCGTACTCTGGGGGCTAGGGACCACGCCCAACCATACGACCAGATACACACCGTTCTTCATGGTGTATGACCCAGAGGCTGTCTAGCCCTGCGATATTATTCATGACTCACCTCGAGTGTGCATGTATGAGGACAGAGAGGCCGAGCTCGATCGGCAAGACGACTTAGATGGCCTGGAGGAGGAGCGCGATGTCGCAAAAGCCCGTTCCGCATTCTACCAACAACAAGCTCGAAGATACCAAAGCAGAGAAGTGCGGGCAAAGACTTATAATGTCGGCGAACTCATTCTATGCCTACCAGAGAAGAAAAAGGACAAGCTCAAACCCAAATGGGAGGGTCCCTGTCAGTGTCAAAACCGGCGGATCTCAGGTAGGGGGTCCCGAACTGTGCGTCTAAGGCGGATGGTAACAGCAGGCAGGGGACACGATGTTTACCCAGGTTCGGGCCCTCTTGATGGAGGTAATACCCTACGTCCTGCTTGATTGTTCTTGATGATATGAGTATTAGAAGAGTTGATCTACCACGAGATCATAGAGGCTAAACCCTAGAAGCTAGCCTATGGTATGATTGTGTGTTGTCCTATGGACTAAACCCTCCGGTTTATATAGACACCGGAGGGGGCTAGGGTTACACAAGGTCGGTTACAAGTGAGGAGATTTACATATCCGTATTGCCTAGCTTGCCTTCCATGCCAAGGAGAGTCCCATCCGGACACGGGACGAAGTCTTCAATCTTGTATCTTCATAGTCCAACAATCTGGCCAAAGGATATAGTCCGGCTGTCCAGAGACCCCCTAATCCAGGACTCCCTCAGTAGCCCCTGAACCAGGCTTCAATGACGATGAGTCCGGCACGCAGTATTGTATTCGACATTGCAAGGCGGGTTCTTCTCCAAATACTTCATGGAAGATTTTTGAACACAAGGATAGTGTCCAATTCTGCAAAACAAGTTCCACACCCCACCGTAGAGAGAATAATATTTCCATAAATCTAATCTGCTGACACGTTTTGGCAGCACAACATTACGTCACGACCCGGTCCTCATCTGAACCGTTTTTCTCAACCACGCTGCGCATATTGCGAGGCGGTTTTTTGGTCACGTCTTGTCAAAGCAGAGATCATGTCCCCCCTTATTACGGGATTCTCATCAATACGAACATGGGTAACCCAACCATGCCTGTTGGTATGACTCCTAGATCTTAGGAAAGTCCAAAACGGCCACAAGGAGGACGCTTGATATTCACCTTCTTTATAAAGAGGACGATGGTTTTTCTTTTTTCCCTCTCGTGCTCAATCGAATCCTTCCCCCGCCTCTAGTTCTAACACCCAAAGCTCAGGTCAGGCGCTTCGGACCTTCAACTATGTCTGGATCCAACCTTCAAGGTCGGTGGATGCCTTCCTCTATCACAAAGGAGGACATCAAGAAGCTGAGAGAGGCTAGATATTCGACCACCGAAATTTCGCATAGGCCGCCCGCCCGAGGGCAGGTCATTCCTACTCCTGAACCCACCGAGAGTGTCGTGTTCATCTCCCACTTCCTCCGAGGACTAGGCCTCACTCTGGATCCCTTTGTTAGGGGTCTTATGTTCTATTATGAGCTGGATTTCCATGATCTGGCCCCGTATTTCCTTCTTCACATCTCGTCATTTATTGTCGTATGTGAGGCCTTCCTCTGCATTACCCCTCACTTCGGCCTGTGGCTCAAGACCTTCGATGTGAAGCCGAAGATGATCGAGGGGCGGCACGCAGAGTGCGGAGGTGCTTTAATAAGCAAAATCACTGATGCTCCATGGCCAGAGGGTTCCTTCCCAGAGGTGTCCAGGTTGTGGCAGCGGGACTGGTTTTACATCACAGCTCCTCGAAGTGCCAAGTGGTAGCCGCCCCCACCTTTCGCTCGAGCCCCCAATCGCAACTGATGTCATGGATCAACAGGGGGCTGAGCTGGGGTCCAGCAAAGGACATGCCAATATTGCAGAGCCATATCCGAGATCTCTTTGAGAGAGATTTCAGTCTGGTTATGGTAATGCAAGTTATGCTAGTTCATCGAGTCCAGCCTTGCAAATGTTGGCCCCTCCGTATGTTGGAATTCAACCCAGAAGGACCGCGAGCTATTCAGCATTTCCTCAGCACGACGCTCGAAGAGATGTACAAATCATTCTTCGGACCCCAAATAGAGTGTCCGGACACCATCGAGGATGTGGGTTTGAGCTGCAACCGCCCTGCTACCGAAGTAAGTAATCTCATGGCCGAACACACTGTCCTTTTATTTATCATGACATCATTCTAAAAAGTCGCTCTTTGACCAGGACTGGATAACAAAGGCGAAGATGATCAGGTGTCCGGCCCCCCTTCCTGAAGGCTTGGACAATCCGGTACTGGACAAAATGCTCGAGCCGGCGTCTTATCATGTGCCCTCAAAGGAAGATGAAGGGGGGGGGGGATAAAGAGGCTGACAGCAGGCCTGACTCCCTACTCGTCCCAACCGAGGGGATGAGCGCCTCCGCGAGGGAGGATAACCAGGAGGAAGAATCTGACATTCTTTCTCCCCGGGGAAGGAAGAGGACTACCTCTGAAGATCTGGAAACTAAGGTTTCCAAACAGGAGAAGAAATCTCCGCCAGAGGGTCCTGCCTCGGAGTGTATTCTTGCCGCACAATGTCCGCGCGGGGATCAGCCCTCTACCGAGGTGTAAGTAATCAAAAAGTACTTAATAGTGAAACTATCCAACCTTACTTCTGAAGACAATAACCGATGCTTATAAATTGTTGTCCGGATCATAGCCCTTCTCGACAGAGTTCGTCTTCGGGGGATCTTCTTCCGGAGAGGATGGAGAGTGAAACGCCTCCCCCTGACACCCCGCCTCATGAGGCGGGCGACCCTGAAGTGTCATCGTGGAGGGTGTCTCCGGATCTGCCAAGGCCAGAGGATAACCCTTTGGCTACCCGGAATCCCCAGTATTCAGCTCCTAAGGTGAGCGGCAGCAAGAGTCCGGAACTGTACAGTGTGTGGTCGAACGCACTGAAGGATCTTCTGGGGCAAGCGGCCGTCTCGGAAGCGCATTGTACACTAATGGGTACAGTAATTGAAAGGATTTCATCCACTGAAAATGGATTGCACGAAGCCTTCCTGAGTCTGCTAAAAGGCTTTGAGGTACATGAAATGGTGTATGTTTTTGGTTGTACTGCACACGTTTGGTGTGCCCTATGCAGATATAGCCCCTGGGACTCTGGTTGTCATCGAGAACAGCGGCAACCTGAGGATCTTATTCCCAGGTAATAACCCGACTGCCTTTATGTGCAGGTGGCTGAGGCTCCGGTGGCTAGCCGAACTGATGGGTTTACCGAGCTAAAGCTGCAACTTGATGCGGCCGATGCCGATATCGTGCTTGTCAACCAGCGGCTTGACGAGGCACAGGGTAAGTGATTTCTTTGGTGATCGTCACATAATAAGAGGAGCATGATGCCAGTATCTTTAATATGTTGTGACTGCAGATGGAGCTGCCACTGTTGAGACCCTTCGGGCGGAGCTTTCCCGAGCCAAGGAACAAGCAAGGAGTAGCAATGCGTCCGTTCTAAAGGTGGCCGAAGAGTTGAGGGCCGAACAGGCCGCACATTGCGAGAGCAAGGAAAGAACGGCCAAAATGGCTGTAGAGTTAAAAGATGTTGCTGACTGTTACCAGCTTTTTGAAGAAGAAAGCCAAGCGAGGGCGACAGACCTGGAGAAGGCCCTGGTAGCAGCCAAGGAAGCCCGCTCCAAAATTAGAGCGACGAAGGAGGAGCTGCACCAAGCTGTAGATATCGTGTCCGGGAAGCCCTTCTTGTTGCCGACTAAATTCGGAGATCCGAAGTATGCTCCTCTTGACCGACTATGGAGTTCTGCGGATGCCTACGTGGATTTTGCTGCAAGTGCTGCTAATGCGGCTGAATACTTCAAGGATCAGAAAGATAGCGAAGTGGAGAAGCTGTTCTGGTCATAGTTTCATGCTCCAGTCCGTCCGCTGCTGTTGAATGAGCGAATGGCCGAGTGGGCCGAGCCCCATAGGTTGTCCGGACTTGCCATGAGGTCCGTTGTGGATCATCTGTGACCGAGGTGGCCAAGGCTGAATAGCTATTTTAGTTTAGTGCAACAATTCCTTGGTGTTGTGCCACACGTCGATGCTATGAAGAGATCGGCGTGCATAGAGGGTGAGCGGATGGCCTTTGCCCGTGTCAAGACATACTGGGCAGAGATGGAGGCCACCACTGTTGCGACACAGGGTTCAACCGTAGGCCGAGTGGCTGCCGAGCACTACTTTCAAGAAGTTCTTGAAGGCACTCGTTCGATAGAGGCTCAATGCTCGAAGAATATTATGTTCTAGTGGCATGTACTTCCATTGTAAAAACAATGTTTTATTGAGTTATCAAGGCTGTATTTATACTTTTGCCCGAAAGTAATATGATGCCTCCTATGCGGCCGTTTATGTATATAAGTATATAACCTAAAAGTTTGCAGTCGTCGGCTTCCGCCCCCACGCATATAATGCGGGGGTGTTTGCAGAAAATGTGAATCCACACTTGATCCAACGTCTTGGTCCATTAAGGAGGTGGTAGCGCAGCGAACGAGGCAATCCGACTATATTGCTTTAACACTTTCACTTAGCCATAGGAGTTTGACGGTGGGGCTACTATATAGCCCTTGGTACTTCTGCGCTCGTCCGAATATGGGGCGTGTACGTGCATGACTGGGAAACAGCCCTTTGTTAATGCAGAGGAATCCCGAACATTCTGCTGAGTCATCGAGTGGTTGACCAGTCTCTCGTTATATCATGACAGTCAGTTTTTGGCTTTCTCTACTAAGGTGCTCATTCAGAAGAACCAGGGCACAATCGTAGTAGTTCTCCCAGTGCTACCTTAGCCCATATAACGGAACGTAAGGTACCAAAACGTGGGAGCTGGGCAAACCCAACATTTTACCAAAGACATGATTCGAAGCTGTGCATATAGGGCCAAACTCGCGACGCCGAACACTCCCTAAGGTGTTCGGTCTTTATAACATATACCGGGCTAAACAATGCCCTTAATAATAAACCCCATGTGTCCAGGTACGTGCAATATCCTGACGTGGCCACATGACAATAACGTCAGCATCCTTCTCGGTTGTGTGGAGTATCCGGAGGATGTGAGCAACGAGAGACAGTAAAAATGCTTTACGGAGGGTCTTAATCTAAGAAGAAACCTTTGGGCGGGTCCCTGCTGCACGTCTATGCCCGTGTCTCCGTTGTGCCGTGTCCTGGACGGGTGTAGCACGATTGTCATCTGTAAAAGGAAAGAACTTAGGTGAAAGTTGTCGTGCCAAAAAAAGGAAGAATTGGTTATTATCAATGAACTATCAAAATTCAAGAGAAGTCAAGTTGAGCCGGGCTGGCCCTGATTACACGCGGGAAGCCCCTGGTATCGTCTATGAGGGTTTGATCATTAAACCAATCTAATGTATATGTGGTGAAGCACCGGACTCGTCTAACCGTATCCGTGCTCTTGACGACCTGTCATTTTTCCTGGTTGGTGAGGCCGTCTAGTTCGCGGGTATTAAAGCCGCCGCATCCTCTTCCGTACGTAAAAAACGTTCGGTATTTCCGCTAACTGTGATGATGCCACATGGACCGGGCATCTTAAGCTTGAGAAAAGCATAATGTGGTATTGCATAAAAACGAGCGAAAGCCGTTCTTCCGAGTAGTGCTTGATAACCACTTCGGAATGGAGCGACGTGGAAAGTTAACCTTTCGCTTCGGAAGTTATCCGGAGAACAAAATACAACCTCTAGCAGTAGAGATCCCGTACAGCAGGCCTCTTGGCCTGGTATTACTACCTTGAAGGTAGTATTACTGTGGCTTATTTGTGTCGGGTCTATCCCCAATTTGCGGACTGTGTCCTGATATATCAGATTTAGATCACTGCCGCCGTCCACGAGGACTCGTGTGAAATGGTACCCGTTTATTATTGGGTCTAACACCAAGGCCGCCAGTCCTTTGTTCCGGATACTTGTCGCATGATCCCTACGATCAAAAGTGATCGGGCAGGCCAACCAGGGGTTGAGCCTAGGTGTGACGGGCTCTATGGCGCGTGTATCTCAGAGTGCATGCTTGCTTCTCCTCTTCGTCACATGGATCACGTTTACCGTGTTAACCTCTGGTGGGAACTTTTTCTGTCCTCCGGTGCTTTGCGGGCGAGGTTCATCCTCATCTTCGCTTGGTGTCTCTTCCCCTTTGTGTTCGGCGTTTAGCTTACCGGCCTACTTCAAGACCCAACATTCTCTATGGGTGTGATTTGCAGGTTTGTTGGGGGTGCCGTGAATATAACAGAGCTTGTCATGAATCTTGTTTAGGCCGGATGGTCCTTCTCTGCTGCCTTTGAAAGGCTTTTTCCGCTGACCAGGTCGAGAGCCCCTGAATCTGGCGTTTACTGCCGTATTATCTGGGCTACCTTCTTTGTTTTGATGCTTGTTTTTGTTGCATCGTGGTTTTCCATTGCCATCCTTGACTTCGGATGTGCTTGGGTCACTGGTGCTGCTGCGGGCCAACCAGCTGTCTTCGCCCGCGCAAAAGCGGGTCATGAGGCTTGTTAGGGCTGCCATTGTTCTCGGTCTTCCTTGGCCGAGGTGTCTGGCGAGCCATTTGTCTCGGACACTGTGTTTAAAAGCTGCTAAGGCTTCGGCGTCCGGACAGTCAATGATTTGGTTCTTCTTGGTGAGGAACCCGTTCCAAAGCTTTCGGGCGGACTCTCTGGACTATTGGATTATATGACTTAAATCGTCTGCATCCGGAGGTCGGACACAAGTCCCTTGAAAATTAGCCCGAAAAGTGTCCTCGAGCTCCTCCCAACTTCCAATTGAGTTTTCAAGGAGGCTTTTCAGCCAGTGCCGAGCTGGCCCTTTAAGCTTGAGGGGCAAGTATTTAATGGCATGGAGATCGTCTCCGCGAGCCATATGAATATTGAGGATAAAGTCCTCGATCCAGACTCCAGGGTCTGTGGTCCCGTCGTATGCCTCTATGTTCACTGGTTTGAATCCTTCTGGGAATTCGTGATCCAGCACCTCATCGGCGAAACATAGGGGGTGTGCGGCACCCCTGTATTGGGATATGCAATGGTGTTTGGACGGTTGTAGTATTCGGTTTTGATTTTGTGCCGGAGCACGCTTCCTAGATCCATAGATGGATCTGGTCGTGCCAGATTTTTGGCGCAAGTTCTCACGTAGATCATGTGTTGACTTATGTGCGACTTTGTTAGACGCTCTATCGGGGTCACAAGGTGGTGGATCCGGCCGGTTGGCCGTATCATTTTTTGGCTGTGTAGGCTCTAAGGCCTCATCGTCGAATTCAGGTAATAGCTTGTGCTTTGGATAGCTATTTGTGTGGTAACTTACACCATACTTTGTTTCGTTGTCGAGCACTTTGTTCCATATGTTGTTGAGCGTATCTCGTGCAGCCTTAAGCCTTTGCTTCTGCTTCTTCAGGCTCCTCGCTGTGGCAATAAGCCTTTTGCCGAGGTTCTCTTGCTCCAAGTGCGTTTCCGAGATGATGTGTGCATATTCGTCCGGACTGTTTTCCTCCCCAGACGGGGTTTGATGAGGTTTATCCTTGGCGTCGCCGTGTTCGGATGCCGGATCCGCACTGTGTTCGCCGTTTGTGTCTTGATCGTGCTCTGCCAGCGGGGCGGCGCAGTCGTCGTTTCTTCTAGAGTCGACTGGACCGCTATTTCCTCTTGCGCTGTTATCGTTGTTTTTGCTATGGCGGGACTTAGAGCGGCGTCACTGACGTCGGCGCTTGGGTTGCTTGGGGGGTATCCTCCGCTGTCTCCTCGCCATTGCCCTCTTTGGGTGTATCCACCATGTATATGTCATGTGATGAAGTGGTTGTTCGGCGCCCTGTGGGCGCTGGTTCCTGTTCGTCTCCTGCATCTTCATTCATGCCGGTTAGGTCGTCGATAGTGGCTACCAAGTGGGTGGTGGGTGGGCAGCGAATTTCTTCGTCGTCCGCATCCCATTCTAGCCGAACATAGTTTGGCCAAAGGTTCTCCTGACAGGGAGAGAGACCTTAATGAATTTAGCACATCACCGAAAGGCGAGTGCTGAAAGATATCCCGGAGGTGAACTCCATGATCGGCGCCCAGTCAGGTTCGACGAGCACGGATATAAGCGACTCAGAGTCCATGGCTGGGGGTGAATCCAGTGGTTCGGCAACACGGCTCTCGTAAGGGGTGAAGTCAGCGTCTGGCTCTATCGTCGCTGAGAGCGCGGCCTCCGTGGCGGGGTCTATCCTTCCGCTCTCGGATGGCGCGATTTGCTCCGGATTGACAGCTGGAGTAGTTGCAGATGCGATCTCCCGCATACTGTCCGACAGCAGAGTTATGTCATGCTCGTCGTGACTGTGCAGCACACCGAACATGGGCTCGAATCCGTCGAAGATCAAGTATCCGCGGATATCGGCCGTGTAGTTCAAGTTTCCAAATCTGTCCTGATGGCCAGGGGTATAGCTCTCAATCTGCTCCAGATGGCCAAGCGAATTGGCCCGCAGTGCGAAGCCACTGCATACAAAGATCTGTCCGGGGAGGAAAACCTCACCCTGTACCGCATCGTTACCGATGATCGAAGGAGCCATCAAACCTTATTGCGACAACACAGTGGAACTCTCAATGAAAGCACCAATGTCGGTGTCAAAACCAGTGGATCTCGGGTAGGGGGTCCCGAACTGTGCGTCTAAGGCGGATGGTAACAGGAGGCAGGGGACACGATGTTTACCCAGGTTCGGGCCCTCTTGATGTAGGTAATACCCTACGTCCTGCTTGATTGTTCTTGATGATATGAGTATTACAAGAGTCGATCTACCACGAGATCGTAGAGGCTAAACCCTAGAAGCTAGCCTATGGTATGATTGTCTGTTGTCCTACGGACTAAACCCTCCGGTTTATATAGACACCGGAGGGGGCTAGGGTTACACAAGGTCGGTTACAAGGGAGGATATTTACATATCCGTATTGCCTAGCTTGCCTTCCACGCCAAGGAGAGTCCCATCCGGACACGGGACGAAGTCTTCAATCTTGTATCTTCATAGTCCAACAGTCCGGCCAAAGGATATAGTCCGGCTGTCCGGAGACCCCCTAATCCAGGACTCCCTCAATCCCTTCATTATAGATGAAGTTCTCGCTGGAGGAGCCTACCGCCTTCTCAATGCATCGGATTATCGCTTAGGGCCGAATCCATGGAACGCTGCTAGACTCCGAAGATTCTACGCCTAAGTCCGGACACATACCTTTGTTCATTCCCTTTTTCTCCTTTACAATTTTTTTCCTTTTCTTTTTTCTCGTTTTTATATGATTTCTAGCGTGTGTTTGGGTCAGCCGCACACTTGAGGGGTATACATCCTTAAATGTACACACCCCACCTTAACTTGGGGCTTCTCTCAGTAGAAGCTTATTTTTATTTTGAGCATAAAGCTCACCATATATATGTGTTGTTTTCTCATATACATCCTGTCTTCGCCATTATATGCACCTCTATGACTTAAGTTTTTGCCAAGTTGGGTTGCCTGGCTCCTGTGCTTATGCCCTACGTTCTCGCTTGTTCGGCTAGGGCATACAGGGAGCACCTCTGCGATAGTTACAACCGGGTCATCCGGACATGTACCTCAGATGGGTGAAGCCGAAAGCTAGAGTTCTTAAGGGAATAATTGGTCAGCAGACAAATGACGAACTGCCTTCATTGCAATATAAACTCACAAAATATAAAAACTCTGCTGATTCTTTCACATCACGACTTAGGCATGCATAAATAATGCATGCTGACCCAGGGAGAAGAACCCTTAACGGAACTATTCTCTCTGGAAGATGTTTCTTATGCTAAAAATTAATATAACATAACTCCCCGAATACAGTTTGTGTGTTCAAGCACTATGACCGGATTGCCTGGTTTCCGAACATACTTGGTGTTTCCCACATGTATAGTATTCGGAAACACTCCAACCCTTGGGCTTTGGAGGTAGAAGTGGAAGGTTTGCCATGACAATCTTTTCGAGTTCGGATGGAGATAAGTTTGGTGATAAAGTACATTGTTACATGGGATCAAACGCCTACTCTTTATCTATACCATCTATCAGGCTGTCTAGTTTATAGTCCTATTGGGAAAATTTGGCGGTTGTCTTTACTTGGTCATACACCAAGCTAACAAGAATTTCTTGTCCATCTGGTCCCCGAGGTCTCACCCGGGCCATATGATTGGGATCAAGTCTAGTATACCGCGTTTTTACCATGATCCAGGCTTCTCGTGCATCTTGTCGACATGCTGATACCTTCCATATGTCGAAGCGGCGTCGAGCTCCCTTGAATAAATTTTCGAGCTCCGCCATAATTTCTGGAGGTGAATCGGATGGCCATAAAGCCTTAGCCATGTTCCCCATGGCTTTCCGAGCTTGCTTGTGCACTTTGGATAGCTCTAACAGCAAGTTGCCATGAAATCTGGACACTTCTTCCTCGGGCTGCCCAGTTAACAAACCTACAGGAACACTCTCGTAAACCTTTCCATCAGGGGACCATATGAATGTTAGGTTAAAAAGACATACTAAATATGTCGCCTTTTAGCTTTCTGTTATACTTCAAGGCATCCGACAATTGGGCTCGTACGTCCTTCAGCTCTTCAGCTTGCTTGATGTTTGCATCCTGTAGCTTGTTCTTCTCATTAATGGTCCATGTTAACACACGTTGACCAGCAGCTTCTTGCCCTTCTCCATGTTGTTTGTCCGCCTGAGCAGCCTTCAGCATCTCCTCCAACTAATCTGCTGATCCTTCAGCTCTAAAGAATACAATGCATATTTAAAAATCATTGTTGGCACAGAATCATATTTATAGGACACTGTTGTGCTTACCATAAGGTCCCTTCTTGCATTTCTTCCAATTTTCCAGTTTGGCGGTGACAACAGTTAGCTTGGTCCGACATTCTTCAAGCTCCTTGGACAGCGTGTTATTTTTCGCCGTGAGTACCTGGTGATATAACGACCCTTAAATCAGTTGGGTTAACTGCTTCAAGTCTCGGGGGCTACTGGCATATGATTATTGAATCTACTCAAAGTTCCTTACCTGCATATCCTTTGAAAGCTGGTGGGTGGCTCCGGCAAGTCCATCCAGAGCAGCCCGGATATATGCATCCGCAGAGCTGAGGGCGTTGAGCGCCTCTTCGGTGAAACTTGGGTCGCGCATGGACTCTTTCCACCGGTGATGATTCATCGCGCTCTCAACTTCGGAATTGGTGACGGATACATTATCTGAATCCACTTGGAGATGAAAATCTGGCATTGTGCTCGTATCAACCCTAGTCCTTGTGGCAGGGTCCGGGGCCGGATTGGTCGATGCATGGCCGGCAGGTCCCCGTATACAGTCCGACGTATGCTCTTCCTAAAATATGGCCCAGCAGAAAACGTCACAATTCGGTCTATTCGTCGAGTGCGTGTTAAAAACTATACCTCTTTGGTGAAGATGGGGGGCCGGTAGTATCACTGTTTGCCTTTTTTTCAAAGACCCGCCCTGCGCGGGCGTCGCCTTCTTAGAGAACGCCTCCGATACAGCTCGGTGAGACGAGTGCTGGCCCTTCGGAGTGTGATACAGTGCGGTGGGTGAGGCGCACTGGGAAAGCTCTTTTGGAGGAGACGTCTCCAGGGTACTTACATGGGAGGAGGGGAGAAGGCCAGGGTAATCGGCTATAATGGCCACTTCCGTGCCATCATAGCTCGCCTGATAGAAGACCCCCTCCTTAAGTTCTATAAACATATCCGGATCTTCTTCAAATCCAGGATCCAGGTCTCGAACATGGTCCTCTGGCTGCGGAGCAGAGCTGTAGACCCCCTCGACGACCTTTCTCCACTCCTATCAAAAATAGTCGGATTAAATTCAACTAGCATAACTCAGGAAAGAGATTGAGTAAAGGCCAATAATCGAAGAAAAACTCACCCAGTCGATGGGGTTATACATGGAAAAACCTTCCCGACATTTCAAGCGAGTGAAGTCTTCCTTCTCCCCTTTGTAAAGGTCAGCTAAGATGGTGGCCAAGGCGGTAAAGTTGCCTAGACCCTTGCGTAGATAGCGGGATGCATCGTCCTCGCCATTGCAATTCCACATGGGAAAACCTCTAGCTTGGAGCGGCTGAACGCGTCGCGTTATTGAAATCAACATTACCTCGATTATAGGCAGCCCGGGGTTGGCAAGTACTCTAACCTTGCTTGCTAGCCTCTTGACCTCCGCACTGTCTTCTTCCTCGAGGCTTCAGGGAAGCCAGCTAGTGCACTTCTTTAAAGGAGCATTGGAGAATTAGGGAAGGCCGCACGGGACTGGGTCCAGAAGAACGACATCTTCGATATAAAACCATTCTGAGGGCCACTCTTCGGATGCCTTCTTCAAAGTGTCGAACAAGTATCCTGTCCCGGCTATGTGCCATACTTCAGTGCCGCCCACCTCGAATATAGATCCCTTTTGGGAGCGGGGGACGAGGCAGAAAAATTTCTGCCATAACTCGAAATGAGCATCACCGCCTAGGAATAGCTCGCAAAGAGCAATGAAGCCCGCGATATGCAAGATGGAGCCTGGCGTTAGATTGTGCAGTTGGAGGCTGTAATACTCCAGGAGACCCCTGAGGAAAGGATGGATAGGGAATCCTACGCCTCTCAAAAGTAAGGAAACGAAGCACACTCGCTCCTCTTTAGAAGGATTGGGGAAATTCTCCGCCAGGGCTTCGCCATTAAGGGAAGTTAATCGAGCCCGAACGGAGACTACATCCGCGGGAGGAAGATATCCCTATGTATGAAGTTCAGTCAGATGGGCGCGGGAGACCGAGCAGCTTTTCCAATTGCCTTTTTGAGGGTTGTGGGAGTATGAGGAAGAGCTAGGAACGCCGGCCATGTTTGGACGATTTCCTATGGTGAGTTCTAAGGATTTCCGCATGGTGTGGAATGACATCTGAGATATAATCTCCTTAAATAGACTCCTTCCCTGCGTGGTCGACGGGTTATTTGTAAAAAACACCTAGACCATTTGCATTCATTTGACATGTGGAAGCCGAGGCGATGGCAACAAAGAATCAATAGAATATGATATTTACTGAGGAGCCGAACTATCGTCTATCCGAACTATAATGAAGAACCTGCCTTGCAAAGCCGAAGACATGAAGCCGGACACTACATTGTTATTGAAGGCAAGTTCGGGGGCTACTGAGGGAGTCCTGGATTAAGGGGTCCTTGGATGGTCGGGCTATGTGACATGGGCCAGACTGATGGGCCGCGAAGATACAAGATAGAAGGCCTTCCCCCGTGTCCGGATGGGACTCTCCTTTGCGTGGACGGCAAGTTTGGCGATCGGATGTGTAGTTTCCTTCTCTGTAAACTGACTCCGTACAACCCTAGCCCCCTCCGGTGTCTATATAAATCGGAGGGTTTAGTCCGTAGATGCAATCACAAATCATACAGGCTAGACATCTAGGGTTTAGGCATTACGATCTCGAGGTAGATCAATTCTTCTAACCCCTATACTCATCAAAGTCAATCGAGCAGGAAGTAGAGTATTACCTCCATTAAAGAGGGCCTGAACCTGGGTAAATATCATGTCCCCTGCCTCTTGTTACCTTTGATCCTCAGACACATAGTTCGGGACCCCCTACCCGAGATCTTCCGGTTTTGACACCGACACCCACCGCCATCATCAAGGAGAAGTAGAACACGGGAGGTCACCGCCACTTGGGTCCCATAAAGGCTACCGCCGAGGCGATGACTGCGTATAGGTGGTTTCTTTGCTGCTTCGTCTCTTCTGAGGAACTTCGTCGACCCCGCAAGTGTTTTCCGGACATGAGGAAGGCAAAGGGATCCGCGGGCGGCTATTTAGATTAGCTACTAATTATACCATGGGAGCCGGATTAGCACCGCTTAATTCATGTAAATGTAATGAAATCTGTCATGTTTATATGAAGATACAACTTTTTTATATGAAATCCTTCATGCTTGTATGAAATCAGTCCGTGTATGCATGAATTTCCTATGATCGGTTAGAGTTGTGAAAATGTATGCCACAGACGTTGGATGTCCTCCGCGGAAGGAAGCAGGAGGAAATTTGTCGGCTGCCGTTGGAGATGCTCTTATGCTGGAAATAATAGTCACATCCAATCCATTTGAGTTAATTGCGTGTATGATTCTCCCTCTATAAAAAGTTAACTACATGTACAGTGTACATGACTTGCAGGGTGGCAACAGCTTCGTACATAAAGTTAAAAAGAAACAAATCCATCCTTAATCTTGTATTCTAAGTACTCTGTGGGTTCCACTATCAGAACAGTAATGAAAGAAGTATATATTAAATAATATACAATATTAAAATCTAAAGTTAAACACAGAATTCGAACTTAGGTCATCTCGTTGTGAGCATTCGACGCTAACCAGTCCAACACATTTTCGTTGTGGACAATGCTGGAGATATATTTCTATATCTACTCTTATACTCCCTCCATTCCTAAATATTTGTCTTTTTCAGATTTCAAATGGACTACCACATACGGATGTCTATATAGACATATTTTAGAGTGTAGATTCACTCATTTTGCTCCGTATGTAGTCACTTGTTGAAATCTCCAAAAATACAAATATTTAGGAACAGAGGGAGTAGAAAACAGAATTGGTGATGATGGTGTGCCTGCCATCCTGCAATATAGGTCATTGGATTTTTATTTGACAGATAGGATGGAAACTATGGCAATTTTGCAAAAAGATACCCACACCCCTCTCCACATTTGCAAATAAGGCCTTCCCTCATTCATACTTTTATCTCACAAGATAAACTACTCATACAAATGCATCTTGATGTTCCATACTACGCACATGCATCTAGGTAGTTTCTTTTAAAATAGTTACTGCAATAATTGGGTTGAAGTGATATGTTTTATGTCTGCCCCGAATGTTCTCAGATTCACTAGTAGTAACGAAGAAAAGGTTGCCTTGTTAATTAACAGAAAACAGGGTGAAAACTATCATACGAGGGCAGTAAAAACAAGGCACACTGGGTTCAGCGTCATCGTCACTACATCTATGCATGCGAGAGAAGTCTACATATCGAGGGGGCTACGGAGAGGAAGACGTATTGAGCGTGTGTGAGCGAGGCATAGAGACACAACTAGCATGTGTGTGTGTGTGTGTTTGAGAGAGAGACCAATTGAACGATTAAGATCAAGATCGAGTTGTCATCCTTCTGCTGTCATTGTTGGGGGGTGGGGTGGGGGAGGGAGAGAAAGACGTATCGAGAGTGTGCGCGCGGTAGGCACAGAGGCACTACTAGTGAGTGTGTGTGTGTGTGTGTGTTTGAGAGAGAAGCCAGTAGATAGATTACTATCAAGATCGAGGTGCAAACCTACTCCTTCAGTGTCGGGTAGTGTGTGTGTGTGTGTTTAAGAGAGAAGCCAGTAGATATATTAGTATCAAGATCGAGGTGTCACCCTACTCCTTCGGTGTCGGGAAGTGTGTGTGTGAGGGTGTCGGGGCAGTGACGCTTAGATATAGGAAGAAGGAGTTTGTGTGACACATATCTATATTAAGGGATAGGTAGATAGCATGTGTGCGAGGCATACTTAAAGCATCACGGAGATAAACAAGCGATGTGCATGCAAGTGCCAGAAAAATGGAGAGAAACAATGTCTACGCGCTCGCGGGCGTGTCTGTGTGTGTGAGATAGATGGAGAGCGCGAAATCTCAAAACAAAAGGTGCTCTACTGGAACCATTGTATGTATTCATATGGTTCCGGGACTCGAGTTAACCTTAGGCATATGTGTGCAAGACATAATTACACTTTGAGACATTAGTGGCGGTGGGTGGGCGGAATTAAAGGGATGGGCGTGTTCGATAGAGAGAGCGTGTGTGTTTCCGTGTGAGAGACTTGTAGGACGGGGTAGAGAGACGAATTCTAACTTTGATGGAGTGAGAGAAATAGACGAAGTGCGCGTGTGTGATTCTGATACCCACACAGAAATGAGATATGTATGCGTGTGAGAGAGATTGCACAATTCATTCACGTATCATTATCTGCGATCATGGACATGCATCACCTGAACATAAATCAATATCTACTTCGTATCATGGCCAAAGATACAATACCGATTCAATGCCATAAAGATTGGACACTCAGATATCACATTTTTTCTAAATAATCCTTTTCAATTGTGCATGCCAAAGTTACAGTGATGTTTCTTCAAATAACCAATGTAGCTATCATGTACATGCACCATTGTTAGTCTTGCATTCAAATTCATTAGTCTTGGATGATTTAAGGTTCTATTATGAAGTAATATATGTAATATTCATATATGAATTCAACGGGTATGCAATTTATGAAATGGAGGCTATGTAATCATAAGAGGTAACACTTTTTAGTAGCAGACTACAATATCCATTTCTTTTGTGGGACTACAATATCCATTTATTTTTGTTCGCCTCTACAATAACAAGTCAATGCATTATGTTTAAAGTAAATAACCAATGCCACTAAATTATCTATTTACACGAGAAATACATAGGCTGGGCGTTTGATCCCTTTTTGTGAACGCGACTCTACACCCGTACGATTGGCCGCACCCGTATGAATGTCCAAGTTATCGGTGCATCAGCCCGAGTTATTGTCTTTTTTCTTGGGTGGACTTCACACCAGTTATTAACTGCTGATGTGTGCCCCGTGTACACAGTCTCGCATGACCTTCCCGTTAGCACTGTCCAAAATTAGTTGAAACTGGATACGAACGATCCCGCGGGCGGTAAAATCTCCCGCCTCCTTGTAAAATTTCCGCCACCTAGTCTTTAGCATGCGAAATTCCCCTCTTGTCCTTCGTGCACAGAGAACAACAGTTACAATACGACCATCATTTACATAATAGGTCGGGGCTACTTTGGTAACTTTCGGTTCCCCCCACCACACGACACCCCCATTTCCTCTCTCCCTCCCGCAAAAAACGACTAACTCCACATCACCAGAGCATCTTACATCATGCCGTCCGTACTTCATCGGCCTTTGTACCCCTCCCCTCTCGAAACCCTAGACTGATCATCCACCGGCGTACCAGAGCCCATTCACTGCCAGCGGCGTCCACCTCGCCAGATCTAATTCTGCGGCACATCTACCCCACCGACCTCCCCTAGAAACAAGTAGGCTGCTCATCCACCACTGTACCACAGCCCATTCAGTGTCGGCCTTGTCCACGGCGCTGGATCTACTTCGCCAGTACTCTCGTCAACCGTAGCGCATCTGCAGTGGCTCCTACGTACTCCCCACCAGAGATGCTTTGTCCACACCCCTGGAGCCGCCCCACCAACGCCCCCATCAACGGCCTCTGATCCTCTTCGCCGACACCATCCTCAACCCTACCGGAGCCACTTCACCGACACCAACGTCAGCCCTACCAGACTAGCTCCGCCTATACCATTCTCATCCCTACCGGGGCCGCTTTGCCAACACACAAGTCCATGGCCTCAGATCTGCTTCGTCGCACACTCGTCCAACCTACCAGGGTAGCTTCTGATGCCTCGTCCACGACCGCAGGTCCGCATCGTCGACACCATCCTGAACCCAACCACCGGAGCAGCTTGACTGAGACCCTCGTCCACGACCTCAGATTCGCTTTGCCCACACCGTAGTCCACCCTACCCGATGTACTTCAAATATACTAACAGGTACTTTCCACCACGGCCTAGGTACTTTCCACCTTTAAACCCGTCCAGCATCACCTACCCGATGTACTTCAAATATACTAACAGGTCGCTGTTACGTGTTATGCAGCTGGCAAAATCTACAAGGACGATGTTTCTTCTGGATCTAATAGCTTGGCCAACCAAGATCCTGGACTAAGGCATTGCTATGATATTGTAAGTGCGTCTCTCTCTCTCTCTCTCTCTCTCTCTCTATATATATATATATATATATATATATATATATATATATATCTCATATTGTTGTGTGCCTGCCAGCATGCTTTGCTAGGATTTTCGACCAGTAATCCCTTTGTGCAGACAATGATTTCTACTACTGGCTGCTAAATTAGATATGTAGATGTCATACATGATACTCCCTCTGTTCCTAAATATATGTCTTTCTAGAGATTCCACAATAGGCTACATACAAAGCAAAATGAGTGAATCTACACTCGAAAATGCATCTATATACATCTATATGTGGTCCATATTGGAATCTCTACAAAGACATATATTTAGGAACAGAGGTAGTACATTACACAAAATCATAGGTGGCATGTAGGAATTCGAGTGCACTACATTAGGCTCCCTTAGAGTGTCTGCTAGTCCAGCACACAGAGTAATGGCTAGTTTATGCTACACACACAATCGTTAATTGGTGGTGTAAATATGCTCAAGGGATATGCAATCTATTATCATGTAGAGATGTCTGAAATTAGCCGTGTCAACTTGCAGATAGGGTTACGCAATGAAACAGTACAAGATGTATGTGGCAATTTCATGGAACATCGCAAAAAAGGAGAGGCAGCAGTGAGCCTATACAGTGTGCTATGGTAGGTCACTCCGGCCCAGTTCTTTAGCAGGATTCTCCCAGAATCTGCCCCTCTCTAGCTTCTCCTAGAAACTTTGAACCCCTTTTGGTTTACAATCCTACCTAATTAGACCCTAACTAGATAGGATTGTAGAACAAATGGGGCTCAAACATTCTGGGAGAATCTGGGTAGGGGCCAGATTCTGGGTGAATCTGGCAAAAGAACCGGGCCTCCATTGCAATCATCATGACATGTTATTTGTATGTCAGTTCTATTGGCCAAGTTTCCTAGGGACAGTTATTTTGAGTAATCCTAAGAAATTAAGCACCTTCGAATATAAACTCAAGGTAATAAGCCAACCAGTTCTTTTCATTGCCCGCCTTTTCAGCTTATATGTGGTATGATCAGTGAAAGTCTAGATGGCATTATATTTTGTCATTTTCTTGCCCATATGAAAATTAATTTGACTTCCAAACATCACAAATTGAAACCAGTGCAGTAATTAATATGATAGGAAAACAGACCATCAATATTTGTTCAAAATACAAATACAAAGATACTGTCGGCGTCCTGGGAACCAAGGTACCCAGACTTGCCTACCTACGGCGGCGTGGCTCCAACAACGGCTTGGTACGACCCATCTTCAGCATCGTCAAGACAAGACCCTCACGAGGGGCCAACCCTCGTGAGGTGGACGACGCCAAGACCTCCGGATGGAGCGGCTGTCGGGTTTGGGGTTCCGGCAGACCCTTGAGGTTCGAACACTGGGGTGCGCACGGAGATCTCTCCTCTACCGATCTACGTCCGATCCTCTCGTGCGAACTAAGGTGAAAATGATGAACAACACATGGGACACGATGTTTATACTGGTTCGGGCCACCGTTGGGGTGTAATACCCTACTCTAGTGTGTGGTGTGGTGGATTGCCTCTGGGGCTGATGATGGACAGTACATGGGAAGAACAGCCTCGCGAGACGTGTTCATGAGCTGGTGCGATGAACTGCTATGGTGAGTTCAGTCGCCTCTCTCTCTCTTTGCTATGATTCTACCAGATTTCCAGCCGTCCCCTCCTTCTGTGGTGGCTAGCTCTATTAATAGAGGCCCTGGGCCTCTCCCCAAATAATGAGCGGGAAGGGCGCCAACAATTGGCCATTTCGAATGGGAACATCTAGTACAAGTTATCCTGACCATAGGTGGTCTTCGGCTGCCAAAAGCACTGGCGATGCCGCCGCCTTGGGCTCCACGGTGACCTCCGTCCTGCCGTCCGGCTGGTCTGGGTCTCGTTGCACCGGAATGGTAACCTTTCCCTGATGCCTTGGCCTGTGCTTGCCCCCTTTGCACCAAAGGGGAAACAAGGACACTGCGCAGGCCGGCGCCCGCCTGGCGCCCGCCTAGTCTCGATCGTCATGGCTTGCGTCATGGGTTCCTCGTGAGGTACCCCTGCCTTGATCTCTCCACCTCCTCGCGAGCCTGCCTGATGAGGCTGCCTCTGAGGAAGCTTCCTGTCGTCCGCTCCGCGAGGCTTGGCCCCTTGCGAGGGTCTTGAGATTGAGCTGATGAAGATGGGCCTCGCTAGGCCCGCACTTGAGCCACGCCGCAGGCCGCAGGCAGGCAAGTATGGGGACCCCTGTTCCCAGAACGCCGATAGTAGCCCCCAGGCCCACGGCGCGCGCGGGCTTGGCCTAGTAGGAAAATGAAAGAGCAAGTGCAAAGCACCGCGGGCCCTATCAGCCTGCGGCCTTGGGCGCCGCGTGGCGACTGATTGGACGTGGGCGACTGCGCTTTCCCACGACCCCTCGGCAACCGCATGACTTGATAAGTCCCTGCATGCAGAGAAACCGGTCATGATTACCTGCGATTGTGGTGCACGACGGTTGGCCTCCTCCGGCTATAAGTACGGGGCTGGGCGACCCCCTTCGGCCCGTCCCACCTTGCCGCTCCTTTCCTTCTTCTCGATTACTCGTCGCTCCCATGGCTCCAAAGAGATTCTCGGCCGCGGAGAAGGGAAAGGCCCCCCAGGCTGGGCCTGACTCCCCCCTGGCCAAGAGCGGCCGAGGCCGCCCTCGCAAGTATACCACGGTCCCCGTGGTGGCCTCCCGCAGCCAGGGAGGCGGTTCCCAGTGCGGTGGTGAGCACCAGGTTGCCGACGGGGGGCACGCCGTGGGTGTGCGCCCCCTAGGCCACGCTTTCGCTCTGTGGAGGTGCTGTCGGAGTTCGTCGTGTGGTCGGCAGACCCATCCAGCACCAGGCTCCAGCTCCCCTGTTTCTTCATAGATGAACTGTCGGCCAGCACCCGATGCGGCTTCTGGCTCCAGGCAGACGGATGCTGCAGCAGGGCCTCCTGGGCGTCGCTGGAGGTCTCCGTTTTTGGGAAACGGGCTCTGACACGCGGCTGGCAAACGTTTGCCCACGCGCGTGGCCTGAGCTGGTGGTGCACCCTGTACTTCAAGTTTGATGGCGACGCCACCCTCTATGTTAGGGTGTTCGGGGAAGACGGTCGCCGTGCCGGGTGTTGCCCTAAAGACGACGACCGCGGCCGCCTGCCCAGCCCTGGCTCTGACCAGGATGAAGATAGCGACTGGCGTACAGGCGGCAGTGCTCGGGGTTCGCCGAGCTTCGGCAACCCCCTCTCAGGCAGCAGCTCCTCCAGCGGTGGCCGGGACCAGCCTCCTCGCCGTCGCGCCCGCTTGGGTGAAGGTAGCGGGTCAGCCCGCCGTCGCGCCCAGGTGAAGCGAGAGGAGGGATCCGCCTGAGCCCCAGGAGCAGCTCGAGCCTTCGATTTGGGTAGGAGCAGGACGAATCGCGCCCATTTTGTTTTCTTTCTTATCCTGCGCAAAAAATAGTAAGTAATGTAGGGCCCTGCGGGGGCGTATTAGAACTGTTGTTGTTTAACCATCGCGTTGTTTCCGCTATTTCCGCGTGATGTTTTCATGCCGCGCTCCCATGTGCGGGAACTATTTTAGCTCGGTGGGGCTTGGCGCGATCCTCACCTCCCAAGGTCGTGGCCGCCTCATGTGCTTCGTGCCCTGCAAGGATCAGTAGGAGGAGTAACTCATGGTCTTAGCTGTGGGGGGGGATCGGCCCAGGTCCTGCGCTCATGTCGCGATCCCCGTGGGGCACGGACTGGGAGGGGTGCTCCCGCAGAGGACTCGTATAGGAAAGCTCCAAATGATCGGGGCAGAAAACACTCGCGAGGGCGCCCGCGATCCTCCCTCGCGAGACTTCGCGAGAGAAAACGAGGTGAGCGAGCGAGAAAGACAAAGAGCCACAAGCCAGGAACGTCAGCAACTCCAATAAAAACTTCAAACGGGAATAAACAAGCCAACTGCAGAAAGCAAATGGGAAAGCCGCGTCCGGTGCCTATTCTAGTCTTCGACATCTTCTCACCAGCGCGGAGCTAAGTGCTGCCACTGGGCATTGGCGGGAGCCCCCGAGGCCCGAGGGCGGCACTCCGGAGACTCCGGGGCATGTACAACCCCACTCATTATTACATGAGAGTGTCACGGGCGGCGAGCTTCACAGGCATTGGCCTTCTTCACAGGCACCGGGCCTTTTTTCAAATGCGGCAGCTTCACAGGCGTTCTCCTTCTTCACAGGCTCCGGGCCTTTCCCAAAACGCAGCGGCTTCACAGGCATTCGCCTTCTTCACAGGCACCGGGCCTTTTCCAAAACGCAGTGGCTTCACATAGGGGTAGAACCTCCGGAGATGTTGAATGTTCCATGGGTTCTGGATGGGTACTCCCTCCGGAGTCTCCAAGCACGCGGAGCCAGGCCTGGAAAACATGAACAACCTTGAATGGGCCCTCCCACATGGGAGAGAGCTTGTGCAGCCCCTCCCTGGAGAGAACCCTTCTGAGCACGAGATCCCCTACCTCAAGGGTCCTGGGCAGATGTTGCACCTATGGTATCGTCGTAGCACCTGCTGATACCTTGATGCTTGTAGTGCGGCTTCCCGACGGCGTTCCTCCTCCAGCACGAGATCCATCCCCCGCATGGTGTCCTGCTGAGCTTCGTCGAATGCTAGGACCCGTGCGGAGCGACGCCTAACCTCGTGAGGGAGAACAGCCTCTGCTCCGTAGACGAGGAAGAACGGGGTCTCGCCAGTCGGCTTGGTCGCTGTCGTGCGGATTGACCATAGCACGGACTGGAGCTCGTCGTGCCAGCCCCTGCCATAGGCCTCCAACTTCTTCTTGAAGGTCCTGGCCTTGAGGCCCCTCAGGACCTCTGCGTTGGCTCGTTCAGCCTGGCCATTGCTCCGGGGGTGTGCTACCGAAGCGTAGCATATCTGCGTTCCAAGGTTAGCATAGTACATTTTGAAGAGATTACTTGTGAATTGCGAACCGTTGTCAGTGATGATGCGGTTAGGCACCCCAAACCGGCTCACGAGGCCCTTGATGAACTTGATTGCCGAGCCTGCCGGGATTTTGCGGACAGCTTCCACCTCGGCCCACTTGGTGAACAGGTCCACAATGATGTAGAGGTAGCGATAGCCCCCTGGCGCCCGAGGGGACGGGCCCAAAATGTCCAACCCCCAAACTACAAACGGCTAGGAGAGGGGTATGGTCTGCAGACCCCCCGCAGGCTGATCGATCTGTTTAGCGTGAAACTGGCAGGCCTCGCAAGCCTTCACCAGCTCAACGGCGTCGCTGAGTGCTGTAGGCCAGTAGAACCCGCTGCGGAACGCCTTGCCGACGAGGTTTCATGACGACGAGTGGTGCCCGCAGTCTCCGTTGTGTATGTCCGCCAGCAGTTCCTTTCCTTGCTCCTTGGAAATGCAACGTAGGGACACGTCATTTGGCCGCTTCCTATAGAGCTCGCCATCCTGGATGCAATAAGCCGTGGCCTGCCATGCCACACGCTCCGCCTCCTCCTCGTTCTCCAGCAGAATCCCTTGCATCAGGTAGGTAGTCCTTGAGCTATGGGATCCAACATCCCTCCTGAGGCTCCAACGCCAGGAGCAGGCGTGCCCCTGATGCCGGGCCGCAAACCGGAGCTCCCGAGGCAGGCGGCTGAGGAGGCTCCTCCCTTGATTGCGCCGCGCCTGATCGCGATGGTGCCACCGAGGGCTTGAAGAGCCGCTCCTCGAAGACGCCAGGTTCCTGTGGCAACCGCCTAGACGCCCTCTTGGCAATGTCATCAGCCTCCTGATTGGTGCCGCGAGGCACATGCTTCAGCTCCAGCCCCCAGAACTGTTTCTCCATCCTGCGGACTTCAGTGAGGTAAGCTCCCATGTGCTCGTCCTTCTGCTCGCATATCTTGTTGGACAAGTTGACGAGGAGCTGTGAATCGGCCCTTGATGGTGAGGCGCTTTACCCCTAAGGCGATCGCGGCTTTCAAGCCTGCTATCAGGCCTTCGTATTCTGCTATGTTGTTGGAGACCTTCTCTCCGTGCTGGAAGCAGAGTTGCACGGCATAATAGAGTTTGTCCTGGGTAGGGGACACAAGCACTGCGCCAGCTCCTGCACCGTGTCGGGAGAACGCCCCATCAAAGTACACGACCCAGCCGTCCGGTGCTTCACTTCCCGGGGAAAGTGATCGGTCTTCACCTACCTAGAGACCCGGCGCTTCTGCCCATTCTGCCACGAAATCTGCAAGTGCGGCTCCCTTGATAACTCTGGTCATGCTGAATTCTAGCTGAAATGCCTGCAACTCAATGTTCCATTCGGCGACCCTTCCAGCTGAGTTGGGGCTCCTGAGCACTCTTTCCAAGGGGTACGCTAAGACGACCTTGATGGGATGTCCTTGGAAGTAGTGGCACAGCTTGTGCGAGGCCACTAGTAGCGCGAGGAGGAGTTTTTGAGGCATGGGATATCGTGCCCTTGCGTCCCGTAGCACCGTGCTGATGAAGTACACGGGATGCTTGACGAGGTTGAGGGTGTTGGCCCTGCTTGCGTCCTCCAGAGGTCGAGGCGTCTCTGGAGACGACGGAGCCCCCGGGGCTTGCGCACCTGAAGAGGCCTCTCCTGCTCCGGGCGCGTTCTCCTGTTGCGGCTGTCCCTTTCCGGCTGTGGTTGTGGCCTTCGCGAGGCCCTCCTGGCTCTGCTTTGCTTCAGTTCAGACGGTCAATGCGGGCTTGGCACAACGCTCCTCCCTGACCACCACCAGGGCTGCGCTGGCGGAGTAGGGGGTGGCCGCAAGGTAGAGCACCAGGGGCTCCCGAGGACGCGGAGCTACCATCACTGGCGGACTGGTAAGGTACCTCTTGAGGTCTTGGAATGCCTTGTCGGCCTCTTCAGTCCATTCGAAGGGGCCCTTTTTCTTCATCAGCTCGAAGAAGGGCAGGGCCCGTTCCCCCAGCTTGGATATGAAGCGCCCCAACGCAGTCACACGCCCGGTGAGCTTCTACATTTCTTTGAGGGTCCTCGGCGGGCTCATATCTTCGACTGCCTTGACCTTCTCCGGGTTGGCCTCGATGCCCCTGTGGGATACAAGGAAACCTAGGAGCTTGCCCGAGGGGACTCCAAATACGCACTTCTTCGGGTTGAGCCGTAGGTCCACTTCGTTGAGGCTCGCAAAGGTTTCTTCCAGGTCGTGTATCAGGGTTCTTGCCTCACTAGACTTCACCACAATGTCATCGACATAAGCTTCAGCGTTCCTCCCGAGTTGTCGGCCTAAGGCGATGTGCATCAGCCGCTGAAAGGTCGTGCCTGCGTTGCGCAGCCCAAACGGCATGCACGTATAGCAGTACACTCCACATAGGGTCAGGAAAGCCGTCTTCTCCACCTCTTCTACCGCCATGTTGATCTGGTGATAGCCCGAGAAGGCATCCAGGAAGCATAATAGGTCACACTCTGCGGTGGAGTCGACTATCTGGTCGATGCGGGGGAGCGGAAATGGATCCTGCAGGCAGGCCTTGTTGAGGTTGGTGAAGTCGACGCACATGCGCTCTTTCCCCCCTTCTTTGGCACGACAACAGGATTAGCTAGCCAATCGGGGTAGCAGACCTCGCGGATAACCCCTGTCGCCTCTAGATTTCGGGTCTCTTGAACGATGAAAGCTTGTTTCTCAGTAGACTGCCGCCTTGCCTTCTGCTTCACGGGGCATACATTGGGGCAAATGTTGAGGTGATGCTCAATCACTTCCCTTTGGGCCCCCGCTAACTGATCTGGTTCCCACGCGAACACCTTCTTGTTCGCACGCAGGAACCTGATTAGGGCCTTCTCCTGTTCGGGCTCGAGGTTGGCCCCTATGGTGAAGGTGGCGCCAGTGGACCCGTCCTCGTCGACTGGTACCTTCTTGGTTTCCGCCTTGTCGTGAGTGAACAACTGCTTCTTTTTAGTCGGTGCAGCCCCCTTGGGTTCAAGGGCGTCGGTGCTAGTGGGTTGCGCCACCGCGACCGCCCTGAAAACAAGCCGGAGCACCTGCAGCGCATCCCTTGTGTCTCCTGACACGGTGAGGGCGCCGCTGCTCCCGGGCATCTTCATGAGGTTGTACGCCGGGTGAGTTGCTGCCATGAACCGAGCCAAGGCCGGATAGCCCAGGATGGCGTTGTAGGGGAGGCTGATAGGGGCGATGTCGAAGTCGATCAGCTCCGTGCGGAAGTTGTCGCAGGTGCCGAAGGTCACTGGGAGGCGGATCTGTCCCAAGGAGGCGATGGAACCGGCTCCGACACCCGAGAAATGCCTGCTAGGTTGGAGCCGCTCTGGCGGCACGTGGAGTAGGCTGAAGGCCTCCACCGAGAGCACGTTGAGGCCGGCACCACCGTTGATGAGGGTCCTGGTGACGGCTACCTGGCAGATGGTGGGGGTGCACAGCATCAGGAGCGCGCCCGAACCAATGGGGTTGAAGGGGTGGTCCTCCGAGTCGAAGGTTAGGTCGGCATCGGGCGCCACCTAGCCCGGGGGGGCTTCTTGGCGCCTGGAGGCGGTGCTGACCCGGCGGGCGAACGGCTTGATGTGATGGCTCGAGGGTGGTGCCTGGGAGCCGCCCAGGAGAGCTGCGACGACGGGCGGGCGCTGGTGCGGCGAAACGAGTGAGGAAGAGGTCGCGCAGCTCCTCCTAGGAGGTGACAGAAGCCGTCGGCAGGTGGAGGAGCCACGCGCGCGGGATGCCGGTGAGGGCCATGGGTAACTAGTTGGTCATCACCCGATCGTCGCCTCAGGCTCCGAGGACGGCCTCCTCGTACCCAGCAGGAAAATCATCGGGTCCGTCGTGCCGTCGTAGCGCGGCGGCATCTCGGGCCTGAACTTGCGCGGCCACCGCACTTGCCGCAAGGCGGGGGCCAAGGCCCGGAGCCCCCTGGCCCCAGTGTCGGCATCCGTTGCTGGAGCGGGCGGCGCGTTGTCCGCCATGAGGGCGGGATGCGATGTTGGGGGAGAGCGGGTTGTCAGGAGGGAGGACTCCGGCGCACCCCTAACTAGCGCGCCAAATGTCGGGTTTTGGGTTCCGACAGACCCTTGAGGTTCGAACACTGGGGTGCGCGCGGAGATCTCTCCCCTACCGATCTACGTCCGATCCTCTCGTGCGAACTAAGATGAAAATGATGAACAACACAAGGGACACGATGTTTATACTGGTTCGGGCCACCGTTGTGTTGTAATACCCTACTCCATTGTGTGGTGTGGTGGATTTCCTCTGGGGCTAATGATGGACAGTACAAGGGAAGAACAGCCTCGTGAGAGGTGTTCTTGAGCTGGTGCGATGAACTGCTGGGGTGAGTTCAGTCGCCTCTCTCTCTCTCTTTGCTATGGTTCTACCAGATTTCCAGCCGTCCCCTCCTTCTGTGGTGGCTAGCTCTATTTATAGAGGCCCTGGGCCTCTCCCCAAATAATGAGCGGGAAGGGCGCCAACAATTGTCCATTTCGAAGGGGAACATCTAGTACAAGTTATCCTGACCAAAGGTGGTCTTCGGCTGCCAAAAGCACTGGCGATGACGCCGTCTTGGGCTCCACGGTGACCTACGTCCTACCGTCCGGCTGGTCTTGGTCTCGTTGCACCAGAATGGTAACCTTTGCCTGATGCCTTGGCCCGTGCTTGCCCCTTTGCACCAAAGGGGAAACAAGGACACTGCGCAGGCCGGCGCCCGCCTGGTCTCCATCGTCATGGCTTGCGTCACGGGTTCCTCGCGAGGTACCCCTGCCTTGATCTCTCCACCTCCTCGCGAGCCTGCCTGATGAAGATGCCTCTGAGGAAGCTTCCTGTCGTCCGCCCCGCGAGGCTTGGACCCTCGCGAGGGTCTTGAGCTTGAACTGATGAAGATGGGCCTCGCTGGGCCCGCACTTGAGCCACGCCGCAGGCCGCGGGCAGGCAAGTCTGGGGACCCCCGTTCCCAGAACGCCAACAGCGGCTTCCCTAGTCTGGCTCCTGAGGAGCGGAGATTCCTATGCAAGTGCTCACCTCATGAGGTTGAGGTGACATAAGCCATCACGACCAAGGCTAGGCGGGTGCCAGCAGGCATAGAGTAGCAGGTTTCTTCTTTGGTGCTAAGGAGGCAAGCACAGGCACGGAGTCTCGAGGAATCAGCCAAAGGTTTCTATTCTCGTGCTACAGGACAAAGACCGCCAGGGCAGCAGGACGGATGTCATCATCGAGCCCACCGTGGCGTCACGAGCAGAAGCTTTGCACGCGAAGACCACCTTTCATCAGGATATGATGTACTTCTTGCCCCCCTGCAAACTTGGCCGTTGTGGGATCACTTCCCGCCTTCGTTTGGGAGGAAGAGGACAGAAGCCACTATATATATAGCCTAGCCACCACCGTAGGAGGGGATCAAAAAACCGGAACCCTCACTAGCTCACACCAACACAAGAACCGACCTCCTGAGGTTGTTCTTTCTTTGTACTAGTTCATCCTTAGCCCCTCGCGAGGCCAATCCACCCCAAAGCAGGAGTAGGGTCTTACACTGCAAGGTGGTCCGAACCTGGCTAAATTGTTGTGTCCCTTTCCTTTCTAGTTCATTGAGCTAGGCCATGGGGGCGATGAACTGGCGGACTAGAGAGGTTGAGTTCTGTGCACGCACCCCAGAGTTCGAACCTTTCTTGGTTTTTGCGGAGCCCTGAATCCGACATTTGGCATGCCAGGTAGGGGTGCATCAAAGATTTACCTCCTCATCCATTGTACCCCGCCCTTGCCATACGGTTCCCATGGCGGGCGTCGCTCAATTGGCTGGGCCACCAGGCACATTCGGAAGCATTGCGGGCCTCCGAGCTCTCTCCCCCACCTTGTGGCAAGTGCAATGACCGCCAATGTTCAGGCCGGAGTTGCCGCCTCGATACGATGGCATGGCGGATCCGGCGGGGTTCCTCCAGTCGTATACGTAAGATATTTGGGCAGCCAGCAGCGATGATAAGGTCATGGCGAATTGGCTCCCCATGGCCCTTATGGGTATGCCGCGTGCCTGGCTCCTTGGATTGCTGGAGTCTTCAGTGGCCTCCTGGGAATAGTTGTGCGGCCTCTTCGTCGCGCGCTTCACGGCACCGGCGCCCCTCGCCGTCGTGGCCATCCTTGGTGGGTCGCAAGCACCGGCCACGGACTGCCACGTCAAGCAGTTCTTCCTCCGGGTGGGCACCACCGACGCACAGCGAGGAGCCCTTCTGGGCTGGGTGGCGCCTAAGGCCGACCACACCTTCGACTGAAAGGACCACCCCGAGACCATGGTCGGCGCCGGCGCACTCCCAATGCTCTGCACCCCCACCATATGCAACTTAGCGATCACCAGGACCCTCATCAATGGCAGCGCTGGCCTCAAGGTCCTCTCTCTGGAGGCGGTCGGCCTGCTTCATGTGCCTTACGGTCGGCTGCTCCCCACCATGCCCTTCTCTGGGGTCGTTGACGGCTCCACCTGCCATTTGGGGCAGATCCGCCTCTCCGTCACCTTTGACACATGCAACAACTACCGCACCGAGCTCATCGAATTCGACATCGCCCGCATCAGCCTCCCCTACAACGCCATTCTTGGATATCCAGCCTTGGCCAAGTTCATGGCGGTGACTCATCCTGGCTACAACTGCATGAAGATGTCGGGAAGTAGCGATGTCCTCACCGAGGTGGGAGATACCAAGGACGCGCTC
>NC_041386.1:153793234-153871885 GCF_002162155.2 Triticum dicoccoides | reverse complement strand
AGCAACGAAGAAGTAGTTGTTTTCTCAAGATCGGGCTAGACAAAGCAGGTGTCGGTCGATGAAGACGAGGGATCGGGACTTACCTTCACCATAGGCGCCAGCCTCCCTCCAGACCAGGAAGAGGCGCTGGTCAGCTTCCTCCGTGTGAATAAGGACGTGTTCGCATGGGAAGCAGCGGACCTGGTCGGGGTTCCGTGTGGGGTAATCGAGCACCACCTAATGGTGTGCCCCAATGCGTGCCCAGTAAAACAGAAGGCGCGGCGGCAAGCACCGGAGAAGCTGTCATTCATCGTCCAAGAGACCCGCAAGCTGCAAGAAGCCGGCGTCATTTGGGAAGTGTGGCATCCAGATTGGCTGGCAGACCCGGTTATCATCGCCAAGAAGGGCGGGAAGGACTGCCCGTGCATCGATTTTACCAACCTCAACAAGGCTTGTCCGCAAGACCCTTCCCCTCTCCCGCACATCGACTAGATCGCCAACTCCACCGTCGAGTGTGATTTTATGTGCTTCCTGGACACCTTCTCACGCTATCACCAAATCAAGATGGCAGTGCAGGATGTCGAGAAGACGGATTTCCTGACCCCCTGCAGGGTGTACTGCTACAACTGCACGCCGTTCGGGCTGCACAATGCCGGAGCGACCTTCCAGTGGCTGATGCACATCGCTCTAGGTTAGCAGCTCAGGAGAAACGCCGTGGCATATGTCGATGACATAGTGGTGAAATCTCAGGAGGCGAGAACTCTTGTTGAAGATCTAGAGGAGACATTTTCCAGCATGCGCAAGGTGAACCTGCGGCTTAACCCGGATAAATGCGTGTTTGGCATCCCGCCTAGCAAGCTGCTGAGCTTCCTGGCACAGAGGTATCGAGGCCAACCCAGAGAAAATCAAGGCCATAGAAAGAATGAGCTCACCGCAACCCCTCAAGGAGATGCAGAAGCTGGCGGGCTGCGTGACCTCGCTAGGGCGCTTCATCTCCAAGCTAGGTGAGCGTGCCCTCCCTTTTTTCAAGTTGATGAAAAAGAAGGGAACGTTCAAGTGGACTCTGGAGGCCGAAGCGGCCTTCCAAGACCTCAAGAGGTACCTGACCAGCCCGCCGATGATGGTAGCACCACGCCCCCTTGAACCCCTGGTGCTTTACCTAGCCGACACGCCTCACTCTACCAGCGCGGCGCTTGTGATGGTCCGGGAGGAGCGTCCAGTTAAGGGTGCGCACCGCAGGGCCCCACACTCGGCCAAGACGCCACGGCCTCACACTACAAAAAAATACACTTCCGTGATGATACGTGTTTGTCACAGTAGGTCGCGTTTTTTGTCATGCATGTACATCCGTGATGATTTTATGACAGAATCAAGATAGTCATACCTGTGCTGTCGTAGAAGTGTTCCATGACATTACCAAAATTATCATCACAGAAGTGTCCACTTCCATGACGATAAATCGCGCGTCACAGAAGTGCTTTCGTCAAGGGTGACCGACACGTGGCATCCACCGTAACAGAACGCCGTTAAGCTATCGGGTCCGATTTTGGATCCGATAACCCGTTAACAGCCCCGACCAATGGGGATTTTCCATGTGTAGGTCACGTGTCGGCTCACCGTTGGGACAGATGTCATCAACTCATTGGACCCAAGGCGCCTATGATACATCGACACATGGCACGGCCCAACAGAGGCCCATTCCTATGAAAAGGCTGGCCCATTTGACTTGGTCAAAAGGTGGCGGGCTGGCCCACGGAAAGCCTACAAACGGCATGTTCGCATATAGCCCATTTACAGCCCGCTAACTCATGACCCGTTACGGCCTACCGGAATTTGGCCCAGTAGCGTCATCTGGGCCATCCAATATGATTCCAGCCCGTTGTAACTTCTGGCCCATGTATGGCCCATGACGTATTTCGGCCCATATGAGTCCCTTTGTAACTCTTGGCCCATTAATGACCCGTGTTGAAACCGGCCCGTAATGAAAAGTGTATCGCTTTATACTCATTAGCGGCCCATTATTCCATTGGGTCGTTTCCAGCCCATGTTACCTTTCGGCCTTCTCAGGGCCCATTTATTCTTGGGCTCATTTCCAGCATTCGGTTACTTACGGCCCGTTACTGGCCTTTTCTTCTTATGGGCCAAATTCAGCCCATGGATACAGTCGGCCCGTTAATCTGTTGGGCCATTTTCATAGCATCATCAAATACAGCCTATTAACGGCCCGTTATGGTCAGCCCATAAAATGTACGATTTCCACTCTAGCCCATTTACGACCCCTTATACGGCCCGTACAAGGCCCATAGATGAGATGGCCCGTAGAAGGCCCATTGATCTGATGGCCCATAGAAGGCCCATTGATCCGACGACCGATAGAAGGCCCATGGATCCGATAGCCCATAGAAGGCCCACGAATCCGACGGCCATAGAAGGCCATGGATCGTCCGTCCCATAGATGGCCCATGGATCGTACGGCCTGTGGAGGGCCATGGTCACTACAACGTTTGGGCGAGTTGGCCCCCGTTTGACGATATAACATATTCAAAGGATTATCCTACTCTATACTATCACCTCTAAAAACATACACTATACAATAAAGAGACTAAGACATAGAAACGTAGAATAATCCTACACTATACAATAAAGAAATTATAGCCGATTATACCCACTGGGCATTATGGTTCGGCACCAGTGATAATAAAGCATACACACACAGCAAATTACATACACTAGGCAAATATAGCTCCTACATCATGGACGCGCATCAACATAACTTACCATTTGAACTATAATCTCTTCAGAAAATAGGATTGGCCGGATTTAGAGAGCACAAATTTCAGTCTACAAAATCTCCAATTCCTTCGTTGTTACCTCAGTGTCTTGTTTCATTTTTTTGACTCCTGCATCTAATACCTACATGTCCAGTCTCAACTTGTTGATTGTACGTTGAGAATCATGTACACGTTGTCTTGCCACCTCTAGTTGATGCTCGATAACATCAACACATTCCAGTTCCAATCCATAATCATTCGGTAACGGCCATGCCGCACTGCTCGCAGATCTTTGTGTTGATGTCACTTCATCCTGAAATGTTTCTGTAAGTACACATGACTAGGCCAAAAATATAGTTACAACAGTGAAGCAAGCAAGGCAGACTATTTTGTACATGGCAAAACAGGACTAACAATAATGTTACACGTCATGAAGCATAAGCAGGTGATATTTTAAAAATTATAAAAAGGTAGTCTGTGCAGCCTGCATACAGAAATCTCTCTTAGCTCACCAGAGGAGCATGATGTTGGGGCCCAATCCAAAACACAGACAAGTTACAAATTTAGACAGCACATTCTGTAGAAGTAAGCAAGCAGTTGGCCATTCTGTAGCTCAATTAAAGTCTTAGGGAGCATAATGAACAGCAGAGGGTCTCATACAAACATACTACAACAAGCAAAACTATGCAATCATTAGCCTAGTATAAACTAATTGTGAGCCTCATGCAATAATAGTTGGTTAATAGACTTCAAAGCTTCAGGCACACTTGGGCAGAGTAATTAAATGGTAAGGCCTTTAATTATGTCAACTAATAGTTATACAAGTACCCAACATCAGGCATCATTCTTTGGGCATCTCATTAAATGAGGACAAATAAAGCAATTGAAAAGAGCAAATTAACTATGCCTGAGACAAACAAGGAATTGAACTGTTGAATTGGATACGGTGACTTACCTTAACAGGTTGAAGAGGATCAGTGTAGCTCCTACTTCTCTTGCAAGGCTCCTTCCTAACATCTTGTACTTGGAAATCCTCAATCTTATCTTCATTGCACCTCCTCTGCAAGGTGACACAAACTAGTTACTCGTCTCCTTGGAAGATAAATATGCATACTTTCTAGTCTTTGAAAACAAAAGGATGAGATTATAACAAAACAACACCACATAATGAAACATGCCGCATCTCTTGCACTTGCACACAATGAAATGAGCATTTACTATGTCTGCAGTATGTAAAAACTGGGGATACCTTCGAACTAGATCTCCAGGTACTCTTTGAGAGCCTACTTTAGTGTACAACCAAAACTTTATGTCACCTATGAGTTAGAAAAGGCCCCACTACATCAGCCCTTAGTGTTTAAATCGTTGACAAGCTCTGTTAGAGTGTTAGGTCAAGAACAACAAGTAATCAAAGCAAACAGTCCTACTATGGTTGGCTGATGCAAACAAGCAATTGAACAGATGTGTGAGAAAGTCTTACATATCAAGAAAAGAAGCAAAGAAGGAGGCTTAAAGACCATCACTTGACTGACCAGATTTAAGGGGCATTTAAACATCATGTGCAACGTATGAACTAACATAAACATTGCATATTCCAGATTCTACAATGGAATGCACATGTATTAGGTTATGCCATGTATGATGATGCCTAAATGTACACTATAGCAGGCATGAGTGATTCATCATTGCATGCACAATTCAATTGCAGGTTAAGGGCCAGTTCTATTCCGCCTTTTCAGGGCTTATTGTCAAAATAAGCCATAAAAGATGTAAAGAAGTCATTTTTGAGTTATGGGCTTGGGCTTAACTAATTTCGCTTTGGAGGGGGTGTTTCGGGTAGAACCTCCCTAAAAAATGAAGGGAAGGGGAATAGTGAAATGACTCTGTTGTCTGCCTATATTACACTCAAAATGCAACTACTGACGCCCGCGTCACACCTCACCCTCAAGTAAAAACAAACACGCAAGCATTCATTGCCCTGCCCGCTTGCATATCCTCTCCCCTTTCCCTCTACCTTGATCCCTTGCCTGCAGCACTAGGGTTCCTCCAGCAAGCCGTCACCACTGGTCCCATCTTGCCTAGTCCTCGATGATGCTCTGTCCAGCTAGGCTACATGGCCGGCGGGTAGGGGAAAATCTCCCTGGCTGCTCCTCCCTCTGGCGTCGCCCCTCATTCTCATGCTCTCCAGCAGCTGCTCCACTGTGGTTCGTCCAATGCACTACTCCAGCAGGCGCTGCACAACTACGGTTGATGCCACACTGCGGCAGAAGGCACCTTATTCCCCCTCCCCACTTCCCAGGTCGTGGCCTTGAGGTGCTGTCGAAGGATGAGCTCATCCAACAAGGTGAGGATCTCCTCTGATTTTTTGCCAAATTTTCATTTTGATCCACTATACGATGAATTGCTATGAGTTGCTTCTGCTGCTGCTATATGATGCATTACTGTGAGATGCTCCTGCTGCTGCTATATGATGAATTGCTATGAGCTGCTGCTGCTATATGATGAATTGCTATGAGCTGCTGCTGCTGCTATATGATGAGTTGCTATAAGCTGCTCCCGTTGCTACTGTATGGTGAATTGATATGAGCTTCTCTTGCTGATGCTATATGATGAATTGCTATGAGCTGCTCCTTCTGCTGCTATATGATGAATTGCTATGAGCTGCTGCTGCTATATGATGAATTGCTATGAGCTGCTCCTGCTGCTGCTATATGATGAATTGCTATGAGCTGCTCCTGCTGCTGTTATATGATGAATTGCTATGAGCTGCTGCTAGTGTATGATGAATTGCACACTGCTGCTACTATTGCTGCTGCTGTATGATGAGTTTCTATGAGCTGCTGCTGCTATATGATGGTTTCAAATGGTGCTGCTATATGATAATAACCAGCCACTTGGACCATCGAATTTCAATAAATAATTGTTCTTCATTTAAATGTGGGTCGTGCATTCTTCGTTTAAATTAGGCAATGGGATCTCAATGGAAAACATTGACCAAAGTAGATTGTGCCAAGTAGATGGTATCTTTGTATTTGCATTTTGAGAAAATAGTGATGGTCTATTTTCCTATCATATTAATTACTGCACTGGGTTCAATTTGTGATGTTTGCGAGTCAAATTAATTTTCATATGGGTAGCAAAATGAAAAAAATATAATGCAATCTAGAGTTTTCACTGATCATACCAAAGATAAGCTGAGAACACAATGAAAAGAACTGGTTGGCTTATTATATGGAGATCATATTCACATGTGCTTATTTTCTTAGGATAACTCGTAATAAATGTCCCTAACAAACTTGGCCAATAGAACTGACATACAAATAACATGTCACGATGATTGCAATGGAGGAGTGACGTACCATAGCACACTGTATAGGCTCACCACGGCCTCTCCTTTTTTTGCGATGTTCCATGAAATTGCCACATACATCTTGTACATTCTCATTGTGTAACCCTCTCTGCAAGTTGACACGGCTAATTTTAGACATCTCTACATGATAATACATTGCATATCCCTTGTGCATATTTAAACCACCAATTAATGATTGTGTCCGTAGCATAAACTAGCCATGACTCTGTGTGCTGGACTAGCACGCACTCTAAGGGAGCCTAATGTAGTGCACTTGAATTCCTACATGCCACCTACGATTTTGTGTAATGTACTTCCTCTGTTCCTAAATATATGTCTTCATAGAGATTCTAGTATGGACCACATACAGATGTATATAGATGCATTTTCGAGTGTAGATTCACTCATTTTGCTCCGTATGTAGCCTATAGTGGAATCTCTAGAAAGACTTATATTTAGGAACGGAGGTATGAGGTAGTATCATGTATGACATCTACATATCTAATTTAGCAGCCAGTAGTAGAAATCATTGTCTGCACAAAGGGATTATTGGTCGAAAATCCTAGCAAAGCACGCTGGCAGGCACAGAACAATGCCTCAGTCCAGGATCTTGGTTGGCCAAGCTGTTAGATCTAGAAGAAACATCGTCCTTGCAGTTTTTACCAGCTGCATAACAGGTAACAGCGACCTATTAGTTTATTTGAAGTACATCGGGCAGGTGATGCTGGACGGGTTTAAAGGTGACAAGTACCTAGGCCGTGGTGGGTGCTTGGCATCTTGCCAGACAGTGGGAATCAGGTTAGAAACGTCAAGGGTGATGACGCTGTGCTGGCTGTCAGGGTCGGGTAAGGAGATCTGGAACCGTCGAGTAGGGTGTTTGTAGAGCGGCTCCAGTAGGGTGGACTACGGTGTGGGCGAAGCGGATCTGTGGCCGTGGACGAGGGCGTAGGTGAAGCTGCTCCGGTGGTTGGGTTAAGGATGGTGTCGAGAATGCGGATTTGCGGTCGTGTACGGGGCGTCAGAAGTTGCTCCGATAGGTTGGAGGAGGGTGCGAGGAAGCGGATCTGAGGCCGTGGACTTGTGAGTTGGCAAAGCGGCCCCGGTAGGGTTGAGAATGGTATAGGCGAAGCTACTCCGGTGGGGTTGACAATGGTGTCGGCGAAGCGGCTCCACTAAGGTTGAGGAAGGTGTCGGCGAAGAGGATCAGAGGCCGTCGATGGGGGCGTCAGTGGGGCAACTTCAGGGGGGTGTGGACGAAGCGTCTCCGGTGGGGAGTGCGAATGAGCCGCTGCAGATGCGCTGCGGTTGACAAGAGTACCGGTAAAGCAGACCCGGCACCGTGGACAAGGCCGGCACCGAATGGGCTGTGGTACAGTGGTGGATGAGCAGTCTACTGGTTTCTAGGGGAGGTTGGAGGGGTAGATGCGGTCGTAGAAGCAGATCCGGCGAGGTGGACACCGCTGGCAGTGAATGGGCTCTGGTACGTCGATGGATGAGCAGTCTAGGGTTTCGAGAGGGGAGGGGAGAAAGGCCAATAAAGTACGGACGACATGATGTAAGATGCTCTAGTGCTGTGAAGTTAGTCATTTTTGCGGGAGGGGGAGAGGAAATGGGGGTGCCGTGTAGTGGGGGGGACCGGAATTTACCAAAGCAACCCCAACCTATTATGTAGATGAGGCCGGTATTGTAACTGTTGGTCCCCGTGCACCAAGGATAAAAGGGGAATTTCGCATGCTAAAGACTAAGGTGGCGGAAATTTTAGAAAAAGGCGGGAGATTTTGCCGCCCGCGGGATCGTTCGTATCCAGTTTCAACTAATTTTGGACCGTGCTAGCGGGAAGGTCATGCGAGATTATGTACACGGGGCACACGTCAGCAGTTAATAACTAGTGCGAAGTCCACCCCAGAAAAAAAAGACAATAACTCAGGATGATGCACCAATAACTTGGACGTTCACACGGGCATGGCCAATCGTACGGGTGTAGTGGCGCGTTCACAAAAAAAGGGATCAAACGCTCAGCCTATGTATTTCTCGTGTAAATAGATAATTTAGTGCAATTGGTTATTTACTTTAAACATAATGCATTGATGTGTTAGTGTAGAGGCGCACAAAAAGAAATGGATATTGTAGTCCGCTACTTAAAAGTGTTACCTCATATGATTACATAGCCTCCATTTCATAAATTGCGTACCCGTTGAATTCATATATGAATATTACATATATTACTTCATAATAGAACCATAAATCATCCAAGACTAATGATTTTGAATGCAAGAGTAACAATGGTGCATGTACATGATAGCTACATTGGTTGTTTGAAGAAACATCACTGTAACTTTGGCATGCACAACTGAAAAGGTTTATTTAAATAGAAAAAATTGCAATACGTGAGTGTCCAATCTTTATAGCGTTGAATCGATATTGTACCTTTGGCCACGACACAAAGTAGATATTGATTTATGTTCAAGCGATGCACGTCCATGATTGCTAGATAGTGATACGTGAATGAATTGTGCAATCTCTCTCACACGCATACATATCTCATTTTCCTGTGGGCATCGGAATCACACATGCACACTTCGTGTATTTCTCTCCATCCATCAAGGTTAGAATTTGTCTTTCTACACCATCCTACAAGTCTCTCACACAGAAACACACATGCTCTCTTTGTCGAACACGCCCACCCCTTTAATTCCGCCCACCCACTGCCACTAATGTCTCAAAGTATAATGATGTCTCTCACACATAAGCCTAAGGTTTACTCGAGTTCCGAAACCATATGAATACATACAATGGGATTCCAGCAAAGCACCTTTTGTTTTGAGATTTCGCTCTCTCTCTCTCTCTCTCTCTCTCTCACACACACACACACACACACAAGCTTGCATTTGCATGCACACTGTTTTGTTTATCTTCATGATTCTTTAAGTATGCCTCGCACAAATGCTATCTACCTATCCCTTAATATAGCTAGATATGTGTCACACAAACTCCTTCCTACTAGCAAGATGCCCATGCGTTGCATGGAGCATCAAGATGCATTTGTATGAGTAGTTTATCTTGTGGGAGAAAAGGATGAACGAGGGAATGCCTTATTTGCAAATGCGGAGAGGGTTGTGGGTATATTTTTACAAAATTGCCACGGTTTCCTTCCTATACTTCGGATATAAATCGGATGGCCTATATTGCAGGATGGCAGGAACACCATCATCACCAACTTTTTTTATAAGAGTAGAGATATGTAAGTGTCACTGCCCCCCCCCCCGACACACACACCCACACCTACACAACCACACACACACACACTTCCCAACACCGAATGAGTGGGGTGACACCTCGATCTTGATACTAATCTATCGACCGGCTTCTCTCAAACACACACACACTACCCGACACCGAAGGAGTAGGGTGGCTCGTCCATCTTGATAGTAATCTATCTACTCCTCTTCGAAACACACATGCTCACACTCGCTAGTTGTGCCTCTGTGCCTACCGCGCACACTCTTGATACGTCTTTCTCTCCCTCCCCTCCCCCGCCACCCCAACAATGATAGCAGAAGGGTGACAACTCGATCTGATCGTAATCTGTCAATTCATTTCTCTCTCGAACATTGTGTCTTTGTGCCTCGCTCATTAGCCCCCTCGATATGTAGACTTCTCGCGCGCGCACAACTGTAGTGACGGTGACGCTGAACCCAGTGTGCCTCGTTTTTACCGGCCTAATGTGATAGTTTTCACCCTGTTTTCTGTTAATTAACAAGGCAACCTTTTCTTTGTTACTACTAGTGAATTTGAAATCATTCGGGGCAGACATAAAATATATCACTTCAACCCAATTGTCGCAGTATCTATTTTAAAAGAAACTAGCTAGATGCCCGTGCGTTGCACAGAACATCAAGATGCATTTGTATGAGTAGTTTATCTTGTGAGAGAAAAGGATAAGCGAGGAAAGGCCATATTTGCGAACGGGGAGAGGGGTGTGGGTATATTTTTGCAAAATTGCCATAGTTTCCTTCCTAACCGTTAGATATAAATTCGATGACCTATATTGCATGATGGCATGCACACCATCATCACCAACTCTGTTTTATACTCCCTCTGTTCCTAAATATTTGTCTTTTTAGAGATTTCAACAAGTGACTACATATGGAGCAAAATGAGTGAATCTACACTCTAAAATATGTCTACATACACATCCGTATATGGTAGTTCATTTGAAATCTGAAAAAGACAAATACTCCCTCTGTTCCTAAATATAAGAACTTTTAGAGATTCTACTATAAACTACATACGGATGTATATGGACATAGTTTAGAGTGTAGATTCACTCATTTTGCTCCGTGTATAGTCTATAGTGGAATCCGTAAAAGGTCTTATATTTGGGAACGGAGGGAGTATTTAGGAACGGTTGGAGTATAAGAGTAGACAGGGAGATATATCTCCAGCATGGTCTACAACAAAAATGTGCTGGACAGGTTAGCACCGGATGCTAGCAACGCGATGACATGAGTTTGAATTCTGTCTTTAACTTTAGATTTTTATATTATATATTACTTATTTAATACTCCCTCCGTCCCAAAATTCTTGTCTTAGATTAGTCTAGATACGGATGTATCTAATACTAAAACGTGACTTGATACATTCGTATTTAGACAAATTTAAGAGAAGAATTTTTGGACGGAGGGAGTATATTTTCTTTCACCACTGTACTGATAGTGGAACCCACAGAGTACTTAGAATACAAGATTACGGATGGACTTGTTTCTTTTTAACTTTCTATACGAAGTTGTAGCCACCCTACAAGTCACGTGTACACTATACATGCAATTAACTTTTTATAGAGGGACAATCATACACGCAATTAACTCAAATAGTTTGGATGTCACTCTATTATTTCTAGCATAAGGGCATCTCCACGGCAGTCGGCAAATTTCCTCCCGATTCCTTCCACGGAGGACGACATCAAATGCCAGCGGCGTACATTTTCACAACTCTAACCAACCAGATGAAATTCGTGCAAACACGGACTGATTTCATATAAGCATGAAGGATTCCATATAAAAAGTCGGATCTTCATATAAACATGATGGATTTCGTTACATTTACATGAACTAAGCGGTGCCAATCCGGCTCTCTTGGTATAATTCATACTCGCTCCATCCAGAAATACTTGTCCTAGAAATGGATGTATCTAGACTTATTTTAGTTATAGATACATACAATTTATCCATTCTTAGAACAAATATTTCCCGCCAGCTGGAGAGGGAGTACATAATCTAAATGGCCGCACGCGGATCCCTTTGTCTTCCTCATGTCCGCAAACACTTGCGGGGTCGAGAAGGTCCTCGGAAGAGACGAAGAGATGAAGCATCAAAGAAACCACCTGCATGCGCAGTCATCGCCTAGGCGGTGGCCTTCATGGGGCCCAAGTGGCGGCGGCCTCCCGTGTTCTACTTCTCCTTGATGATCGCGGCGGACACGGAGAAGCTGGCCACCGACTCGTCGCTCTCCATGCACCCAGCTTCTGTCTTTGCCTACATGGCGCTGCCGCAGGCATGGGAGGCGCGCCCACAGACACTAGTGGCGCGGTACGACGTGGTAGCGATGACGCCTGTACCGGTGTGCTCGCTGTCATGCCGGCATGGAGCAACTCGCCACTCCTCGCCAAGCTGAACTGGAGCGGTGAGTTGTTGAACCACACACCTGCTTGGGGCGGCAACTGGCTCCGTCGGGCCAGGCGAGGTTGGTGAAGCACCGAGCGGCCTCGCCCATATCCGAAGGGCTCGGCGGGCCACCCAGCTGGGTAATATGCCGGAGAATGGCTCCTTGGAAGCCATCAGAAGAGTGGAGAAAATGGTGAAGGAGGAGATGGGGGAGCAGCGGAGGGTTGCGATTCTTTCCTGTTGTCTGTCTGGCCTCGTGTAAATAGAGGGCGGACGGTAGGAGCTTGGCCGGCGTCTGGCCTCGTTTAAACTGAGGGCGTACGGGAGGAGCTCAGCCGGTGTTGCATTTAATTCCATCCCGCTCATAAACAAACGTTTGACCGGAGTAGGTTTCTCGGTTTGCATGCGGGTTTAATGGAGGCGAGGAGGCGTGTTCAGCCGGGCATGCAGCGGGCAGCGCAGTACTATTCGATTTGACAGCGGGCGGTGCAGTTCCCAATACGGCTTTAATGCAGATGAGGGAGGGAGTAGCTGTTCCTGAAATGTTGAACGGCAATGCATCCTCCTTCAATTAATGCATGAGGGAAGTAATGGGAGGAGGACCGGGAATAGAGGCTACACGATGTGAATGCAACGCAGTTTGCCCTCATATAAAGGCGCCCCTCCATTCCAATGCATCTACCACATCGTACGCACCTAAGCATTTGCCTAAGCACCTACACTACGCACAAAAGTCCTCGCTCCAGACCCATGGCGGCGATGCGCGCGAGCAGTGAGCGCCTGTGCCAGATGGTCCATGACGCCGGCCTGTGGCATGGCTCCGAGGATCGTCTCCAGAAGGTGTTGGCGACCGGCTGGTGGATGGCCGCCGTCGACGCCAACTACGACTCTCTGTTGGACCAGATGATTGTTGCCACCACCAACAAGTTCACCGTCCTCAAGAAGCTCGCGGACGACATCGCTGTACTCCTCCAGCCCGCGTGCCCGGGCTCCTCATTGCCTGCCACCCTAATCGGCCTCCATGGCCGGAACCTCTTTCAAGCACTGGTGGCCCTGCGAGTGCCCGCCGATGCCACGAAAAATGTCCACCTGGAGGTCACGCTCTCCGTGAGGCGCCTCGCCCTGCAAGAATTCGTCGACCTACACATCCACGTGTATGAGCAAATCGTGTACATAGGTATCTAGAAGGCTAGTGAGGACGCTACGACGTTGGCCTTACTCAACCGGCTGGAAGCCTTGGATGCCTTTGCTGAGAAGCACCTCGACCTTGCCACAAAAGCCGCCGCTCCTTAGCCACCGGTCGGTGGCCCGACGCACTAAGTTGAGGAGGAGGAGGTCGTACGTTGATGGATGCATCTTTCTTCTTGCCTTCTGTAACCACCACTACGATCTCATCATCATCGTTGCCTTAATTCTTATTGTGATGTTGCATTCTCGTTCCAGTCAATACCGACATGTGCAATCCCTTTGCTTAATTATATGCATCACTGTAACTAGTACTCCATCCGTCAATTTATAAATTGTGCTTACCTTTTCCATCAACTTCGTGCAACATGCTGGCATCTTGCTAGAAACACTAGAACATGTCGGACCGCGTGTGACCAAACCAACGATGCGCCAACCTAGCTACTACGTACCCTACTTATCTGGCGGAAATAGCCCCGCCCTAGTGTTTCCAATCGTTATTTCTATCTATTGATCGTGCCAAGGAGCAAAACCAAAATGTTACAATTTATACATGTTTCACTACTCCTACTCCTATAAAGACTCAGGTGGTGATGGTGGTGTGTCTTCCATCCATCATTTCTGACCATTAGATCTACATCTAACGGCTGGTGAGGTAAGTTGTGCCATTTTTGCAACAATAGCCCACTTTTCTGCTCGAATTTGTAGAAAACCCCTTATTATCTTGAAAGCAACCACATCCCTCCCTCACCTCATCAAAACAGTCTGAGAAATATATTTTGAGTGGAAAGTACTCCTCTGTACCTAAATATTTTTCTTTCTAGAGATTTCAATAAGTGACTACATACAGAGAAAAATGAGTGAATCTACACTTCAAAATATGTCTATATAATCCGTATGTGGTAGTCCATTTGAAATCTCTAAAAAGACAAATATTTAGGAACAACAGGAGTAATATATTAGGAGTATATCAAAACAAGAGTTACTTCTTTCAATTTTGTGAACAAGTACTACAATTCTACTACTTCGGATCCGTCACAACGCACGGGCACATTGCTAGTAAAAGGAAAAGGCCTGCCGCGTTCGCGTCGCACTCCACCCACACACGCCCGGGAATCGGGAGTACTCCACGGCCCGTCCGGCATGACACATAGCTTAGGGAAGGCGTGTTGCCTAGCATTTTCACTTTCATGTGGGACCGCCGTTGAGCAAACCGACTATTGGCAAACCGCACCCCGCCCGCCGCCGGGTTGGAAAACAGAAACGTGGGGAAGATCTAGTTGTAGCATGGAAGCCAAGAAATTTGGTGTCAGATGGGGCTCATTGATAGAGTAGGAGCATTCCATACTACTCTACTCCTACTAATACCAAGTTTGTACTATACAAGTAGTACTACCACTATACAACTAGTAGGTACGTGCACGGCACAACATCGTAGGAACAAAAAATGGGAAGATATTGCTTTGGGTGATTTATCTTTTTTTAGTCAACGTAGTATGAATAATATGATGTGGGGGCACCCATGAAGCTTATGTGCCTTGGTTGCATGGCTACGAAAGGTTAGAGAAAAATAAATAGATAATGTGTTTAGAGTGCACTCCACTAAATAGATATACTTTGGATCCATTGCAACGGGCCGACACATATATATCTATACCCCCTATATAGTGCGTGAATAACTTTGAAAGTTGGTCGTTGGATGAAGCAAATCCGACGGTACAAAGATGGCAAATCCGAGCACTACTGGCCGTTGGATATCATCTACAATCCACCAGATTCTGCCACATGTAGAATCTAGAAGACTCCATGGTTGAACTTCATTCATGACTAACTTTGCCACAACTAAGCTTAGGCAAAGGGGCTGTTTGGTTCTAGGCCTAACATTGCCACACTTTGCCACACATTTTTGCCAACCTTACCTAAAGTTAGAGGCTGTTTGGTTTGTGACTAACTTAGCCAAAGATTGCCACAACTAAGGTTAGGCAAGTTTGACCAACTTAGGTGAGTGTTCGGTTCAAGCCACACCTTAGGCAAGCCACACTTGGGCCCCACATGGCATACACACGAAAAGTGTGGCAAAGTTCCCTTAGGCTTGCCAACTTGTGGCTCTCATTTTGATGAACTAACCTTAGGCAAGCTTGGCAAAAATGTGTGGCAAAGTGTGGCAATGCTAATCCTAGAACCAAACAGCCCCTTAGTTGGCAAGCCTAAGGGAATCTTGCCACACACTTTTTGTGTGTATGCCATGTCGGGCTCAAGTGTGGCTTGCCTAAGGTGTGGCTTGAACCAAACACTCACCTAAGTTAGTCAAATTTGCCTAACCTTAGGTGTGGCAACCTTTGGCAAAGTTAGTCACAAACCAAACAGCCCCAAAGTGTGTCTGCCACAAAAAATGGTCGTTGGATGAAGCAAATCAGATGGTACAAAGATGGCAAATCCGAGCACTACTGGCCATTGGATATCATCTACATTCCACCAGATTTTGCTACATGTAGAATCTAGAAGACTCCACATGTAGAAGCATAATGCACAAACCACCAGAATCTCATGCGTGCAATGCACGTGTACCTTACTAGTAGTTGGGAGTAGTAGTAAGAAACAAATTCCGGGTTTGGCACGAGCTCGTACTGCGGGAGCACCATAAGGCCTGCCGCATGAGTTACATTTCCCTCTCGGGGCCCACGGGACCGAACTTCAGTGGCTTAGTGCCCGACCTATGAGTCAATGACATGCGGACCTTAAATGCGGCCGGCCCACATGTCATTCCATGGTGGTGGTGTGGTTCACGACTCACTCCTTCGAGATGAACCGGCCGGTGGTGGCGTGGCCGTGGCGAGGGTGTCATAGCTGGGCATCGGGGCGTTACAAGGCGTAGATGGCCACACCGGCGGGTACTACCTGTAGTACAGAAGTACTCCAGCTGAGGATTGATGCCCGGAACGAAATGTGTCATAGCCACTAGATGAAAATTCGATGGTGCGGGAGTACGGATCGGCATAGCAGGCAAACCGCCTCCAATCGGGTGTGGCTGTGGTAGAAAGTTGATGGTCGCTGCAGTTCAGCTGGCCCGCATGTGATGCACACAAAAGGCAGAGGAGCGGTGGGGCCGAGAGGGATGAGGCGCACGTCGGGGGATGAGGATCCCCTGACATGAACAATCCTACCATTCTTTCACTGACATGTGGGACCCCCAAGTGTGGGTCCGACCTATCATCGAAGGAAAGGCAGGGTAAGGCAGTGATAGCCACGTCAGAGGATCCATGTCCTCGTCGGTGGACGTCGTTCTTACAGGTAGGGTTGGAGTGGCGTCGTGGGAATCGCGTGTGGGTGTGGCAGTGGTACAAACAAGAAACGTGATGGTTGTTGTGGTTCAACTTCCATGGACAAGCTGTCATGTCTGTTGACACATGTATATCAAAACTAGAGTGTTTATATCTCAAGCACGTGAACAAGTATTATTCTACTACTTTGGATCCATTGCAACGCATGGGCCAGCACATTGGTAGTAGTAGTCTCTATCTCTATCTCTAGAGGCCTTCCCTCGTTCATCCTTTTCTCTCACAAGATAAACTACTCATACAAATGCATCTTGATGTTCCATGGAATGCACGAGGATGTTTCCTTGGGGGTCTCTCCAGTGCGGCGTGATCGTAGTTGCAAGTTGACGCCCCTTGAGATGCCGACGTTGAGGGGCACTCGGATTTCCTCCGATGACCAGGTAAGATGAGTTTGATCACATAGTAAATGCATTCTAAAGACTACTTCCGTGCCCATTTCCTAATTCTCCCCCTGCCCACTGTTTCACAGGTTAGGCTCGGTGCGAGTGGAGATTGGCTTGCATATGTACGGGAGGGTACCAACATCAATTTGCACAACATTTACAACGGTGACACTGTTCCCGTAGAACCTTTGTCCAACATTGGGATCAGCCATTCAACGGGCCACCGCATGAATTGGTACGATAGAACCACGGTGAGATTGAATAAGATAGCACGAACCTTGCACATGGCGGTCAAAGGTGGACCATGCTGTCTGCGGCTGATTTGTTGTCGTACGAGTACGAAGACGATGTGCTCCTTTCTAACCGCATCTTCACTGTAACAAACTAGGGGACTTGTTTCATATCGGACACATCCTACGACATACTCCCTCTCTCCTAGTTTATTTGCTTTGAATCTTTTCATTTTATAAGTTTCAAATTCAAATTTAGAGCTCCCCATCACATGTTGAGATTACAATGTCCATTAAATCATTGCGTGCATGTATAGTAAAGAAACAAATCTCAAGTTTGGCACGAGTTCGTGCAGCGGTAGCACCAGCCTGGCGCAAGAGTTACATTTCCCTCTTAGGGCCCTCGGGACTGAGCTTTAGTGCCTTACTACACTTTCCTTTGAGTCAATAACATGTGGACCCGATAGGTGGTTGGTCTACATGTAATGCTCCCTAAGGCAGGGGGGCAGTGCGGCCAAGAGGGGTGAGCCGCAGATAGGGGGACGTGTGGAGTCATGGGTTCATGCGGCATCGTGGGAATCGCGTGTGGCTGTGGTAGAAACTTGATGCTCGCCGCATTTAAGGTGGCCCACATGTCATGCACACAAAGGCAGAGGGGCGGTGCCGCCGAGAGGGGTGAGGCACACGTCGGGGGACGTGGTGCTGTGGGTTGGAGCAGCGTCGTGGGAATCGCGAGTGGCAATGGATGAAACGTGATGGTCGCCGTAGTTGAACTTCCATGGACAAGCTGTCATGTCTACGGACACATGCATTGCATACCGATCACTGGAAGGAGTAGTAGAGAAAGCTAGGCGGATAAATAGTTCCTTACAGTCAAGCGGAGCCACGCTACTAGTACTTGTTCCAAAGACATGCACACCATCGAAATAGTCCATCTATATCAATATACACCGAGAGGGAATAATTTTTTTGTACAAGATAGGAAATATTTCATCCATCCATAATGCCCTATTGCTAGTGCAGCCTTATCATCATCATCTTCTTCTTCTTCTTCTTCTTCTTCTTCTTCTTCTTCTTCTTCTTATTCTCATTTTTTGTGGGAGACGGCTTCGCAACAAGCTCTTTGGACCTTGCAGCTATCTCGAAACTCACACGGGCATCGAGGGCAGCATATTTTATCCGCTTGTATGTTAAGGGATAATTCTCCCATCCAGCCGACCTTAATGCCACCGTCTCGTCACCCTTATGAAGATTTGTACCGAGCACAAAATTTTCTACTTCAAATAGGGATGGTGTCTGTTTATCACAATCTTCTACAGGAATTTTGATTATGGTTTGTAGGTCAGCGATGCTTTTCAAATCAAGGTTGTATGGCTCCAGTTTCTGTTTGTCCCCTTTGATGGCTGCCCCCACAGAAGTATATGTCCTCCTGAGACAAGAAATCATGAAGCTCACCTGGTATGGAGGTCGCGTGTATGATGTGGTACACCAAAACCTCATCTTTGAGGCACAACTGAAGGACCGCGGCGCGTTGGATCTTCCCAGTGGCACGCTCCGTGTACTCTACGTCGAGACCGATGACCCTCGTCTCTACCTTTTCAAGGGAGTTGGATACATTGTTGATCCACTTCCGAACAACCCTTGGGTGGACGGTGATGGTGGCAACTATGCTCAACGAGCCTTCGACGAGGACATGTTGGACGCTAAAAACCTGCATCTCGATCTCTTTCGACATTTGGAATCGTTGGAACGGAGGGCTATGGTTTGGAGAATTAGGATTAGATGGCTAGTCTAACTGAAGTAGTAGATGATTATTTATAGAGGTTAAAACAATGTGAACGCAGTGGGGTTTTGATGCAAATGAACACGAAGGGGAGGTGAAGAAGCCGAGGAAAATTGGTTCCTGATGGAGAAGTAAATGGGAGAAGTGGCGTGCATGTAGTTGATTAGACGACTAGGTAGACTAAACAAAAAGGCTATGCGAGGAGTCGTACCTGTTCGTGTACCTGCCCATCCTTCCTGATAAGTGGGACCTATGGAAACAAATAAATAAAAATGTGTCGTAGCTAGTTCAGATGGATATTGGCGCATGCGTGGGAGACACAACATTCTGTCGTTAAGGAATACACATTTATCCTCATCAAAAAAGAAAAGGCCCATCTTCGTGCTTCCGCATGCACGAGAATTTGGTTCTGCTCGCAATATGGATGATACCTAGAGGACGAAGTGAACAGACATGCTAGCACAGGAGCCCTATTTCCACTATACAGTACTGGATCACTCATGTTCCTACTAGTAGTGGTAGTAGTACAACTTTGGTACACTCGATGGTCAAAATACTATTCATCTGGTCCTCACAGTGAAGTGACAACACCCTGCGCCTGACACTAGTCCAGGCGGCGTCTTCGCGTTACCAAAGTCAGCCTCACCATGTGCACTGTGTAGTCTGTCACCGCCGTTGGACATCACATTAGCATGCCTTGCCTCATATCCCTCTCCCCTCCCATAGCACCACTCCATCGGATGTTCCACTCCATCTCCATCTCCATCTCCATCTCCGTCTCCATCTCACTGTGCCCCCGTATACCGTCGCCTCGCTCGCACCGACAGCCTTCTCCCCCATAGATCAAGCCCCCCAAAACCCCCACCTTCCAAACCCCACCATGGCCGAATGCGAACCACGCAACATCCATGTGAGCCGTGATTAGAGCAGTCTCCCCAGTGACATCCTCAACATCTGTTGTTCGTGTATGGATATGTTGAGCGCCCTGCGGCTGGCTGCATGCTCGAGGGACATGCACACGGCCATTGTTGATGCGAGGCCTAAGCTTTTCAAGACACCCTACTTGCTTCTATCTGGTGTTGCGAGATTGGCTCACCATGATACGGATGTGTACATGATGCCCCTCGACTTCAATCCAATCTCCATTAGCCGAAACTTCTTTGTAGGTATGTAGTGGGTCGCCGTACATCATTTCCCTCGACTTCGGTCCGATCACCATCGCCCGAAACTTCTTGGCAGATATGTACTGGGTCGGCATGAACTCCCACTGGATGGCTGCCTTCAGAGAAGGGGAAGACGGTAAAAAGTTGGTGCTCGTGAACTTCCAGACCTCCCATGAGATTATCCTTCCTCCATTGGATTATATAGAGTTTTACCATCGCGGTCCAAGTCATCTAGATTACCACGTCAGTTGGACGGACCTTGTTTTGCAGAAGATTGTAATCTGCCGAGTGCCCACACTACATGCGAATTACGCAGACTTCAAGCTAATTGCCTTGTTCGACCGCGGACTCGCCTATCTTTACGCCAGTGCCTTCTTTAGCTGGAGACAACTCAGCTCGTAGTGGATCATCGTCAAAGCTGATACACACTTCTGTGATGCTATTGAACACAATGGCATCATCTACGCGATCGACAAAGCAGATGACACCATGTATTGCTAGGACGGCGCATGTATGTTGTTTCTATCTCATATTAATGATGATGCCATGACACTGTTTGAACTTTTTGTGATGATTGGCATACCCTGTTTGAGCAGAATTTGAGTAGACTATGGCAATGTATTAGAGATGCCGTAAATCGGCTATATTTGGAATGAGTTAATTTGTGCGATTGTGACCATGTCATTACAGCCAATTTGTACCCCTGAATAATCAAATGGTTAGGAATATATGGATATTCTCCTTATTTTATAGTAATACTACTCCCTCCGTTCCTTTATATAAGGTGTATTTGTTTTTTGATAAAATTCCACAATGTAAGGTGCATTTGTTCTAATTCCTCGTAATTCCGATCTTGGCCCTCCAGAAAAACACTACAGGAATCTGGTACTTTGCCATCAGCCATGGTGGACGGCAAAGGCTAGGATGGAGGACGGCAAAGGCCTTTGCCGTCCGCTGCGGACGGCAAACAGCGACGGCAAAGACAGGGTCGGCAAAGGCCTTCTTTGTCGTCTGTTTTTTGCAGCGGCCTCTTTGCCGTCAGTGGCGGACGGCAAAGGGCACGACTCTTTACCATCTGCTGGCAGACGGCAAAGGGCACGGCTCTTTGCCATCTGCTGGCAGACGACAAAGGCTGCAGGCTCTTTGCCATCTGTTGGCAGATGGCAAAGAGACCAAATAGGCATTAATTCTGTTTCTTCTTATATCAATTCATTTTCACAGAAAATCAAACACAATCAAACACAGACTATATGTATGACCAATATAGCATATCCAACATATATTACCAATACTCATGAACACATATATATCCAACACATATCCATGAACACATATCCAACACATGTTACCAATATATAGTCATGAACACATATATATCCAACACATATCCATGAACACATATCCAACAAATATTACAAGGAATGATCTAAAACTAAATATCTATTTTCCTAAAAACTATCTTATTACTAAGATCTTCTCTGGATCTTCTTCTTTTCTTCCAACCTGCATAACAAAAACACTAAGAAAGAGAGAATGGGTTAGGAGTAGAAATGTAGCATTTCACTTGGTGAAATGCAATGCTGTAGGAGCCAGTACTTGAGATCAAGATAATCTTAGTTAAGATCCTGATTTTCAAAGTGATCTTAATTAGAAAGCAAAATAGAGTAAACCAATACCAAAGAGCCAAAGAAGAGAACCAGCCAAGGACCCAATCAAGAAGCCACCACAATTAGCAGTAAGTTAAATGCCAACACAAAGACCACTATCAGTACTAGCTCCAGGAATTAAGCCAACTAAAAACTAGTGATTAAAGCCAAAGATTAGACTTCATCACCACAATCAGTTTTGTCTAGTGACAATAGGTACATGTCACTGTGCAACGCCAAAAACAAAGCTCCAGGAGGAGATATACATCACAACCAGCCAACCAGACCAAGTCCCAACACATCCAACCACCAGCAGCTTAGAAGAGATAACTATTAAGGAGAGCTACAGAAGACCTCAAGGTATACTTGAGGGATTATGTGCTCAGACAGCCTGGAAGTGCCAGGGATAGTTCATCACAGCACAGGGATAGTCACATGTAAATTAAGCCTAAGAGAGGGGGGCTCAGACCAGCATCACTGCCCAAATCAGATGTAGTATCTGTCTTATCAGTAGAAAACTAGGAAAGTAACAGCCAAAACCAAGTATAGTATCTGTTCATAGGCTATTAGAAAGAGACAAATAGGAATAGCCAAACTAATTGGTATCTGTTCATATCAGTATTAGAAGTAAAATAACTAGGAACAAGTGAGTATTCGTTCATGAGTAAAGTAACTGACCAAAGTAACAACTCCAGGATCAACTACACAGAACAGAGCAGTACAGGAGTATATATACTCCACAAATACACATAGATGGTCACTGACCAAAACCCTAACACAGGAAGAATCCATCACAGAGAGCTCCAATACAAGTTGATGCTCATCTACAGCAGCTAACCACAGCTAATAGAGCCTCACATCCAACAAGATCAAGAGCTATGCATTAGAGAGATCAGGAGGGGAGCAAGGAGAAGCTCACCAAAAGGAGTTGTAGCCGAAGCAGGATGCAGCCACACCATCACTATGGTGTGACCAACATCACAACCAACACCACCACAACAAGCCGGAGCTTGCCAGAGAGCACCACAACGGCGGCGCCAGTGAGAGCACGGGCACGAAGGCGCCAACCAGGGGCACCGCAGCACGGAGGCGCCACCCGGGGGCACCACCGTGCCACGGCACATCCAGCACAGCCAGAGGATCCTCACGGCAACCGGACCTAAATACGGTCCGTCCACTTTGGTTGCACATGCCAAATCAGCGATGAATGAGCTACTTTTCCCGCATAGCAAGGAAACACTCCATTCAATAGAAGAAAGGCCGGTTTTACAGAAGCAAAGATTAAAGGTAGAGTGTTCAGAAGCAATGAATGATCGATTTGGCATAAGCAGGACCAAACCAAAACCATGGCAGAAACTAAATTGACAACACATGATGATGCCTCCGAAGTAGATAAGGACAACACAAGTTTTACCTATACACAACACAACGATCACTATACGAAATAGTAAGCATTTATAGTTTCCTTGTTTTTGATTGATTGACACTCATTATTAACAAGTCAAGTTAAATCCCTGCAGCATATGTAGTAAGGACCCTATCAAATCGAGCTAACCACGGCAGCCCTCAAGCAGAGTAAACCGATTTATGGCACAATTATAGAAGTGAACAACTGAGTCCTCCTCAACCATTATTGCATATGCAGCAAAAACAAGATTGATAATTTTTCTTGTTTGGTTTAGAACTTGAGTGGACGGGTGCAAGGCAGGAAAAGAAGAAATCCAAGAGGGGAGGAGAGGAGAAGGGGCGGACCTGGATGGCGTTGGGGCAGTGGTGGAGCTGCGTCCTCCACGGCGTCCTTCCCGTCCATGGCGTCCTTCCCGTCCATGGCTTCCCGGCGTGATGGATCTGTGAGGGAGAGGAGACGCGACGCGACGCGGTGAGAAAGAGAGGGATGGATGTGACGAGGAGGAGTGAAGAGACTCACCTGAGTCACCGGAGCAACACCGGAGCCACGCCGGTGATGTGGTGGCCAAAACCCTAGCCGCAGGGGAGGGTCACGCGTGGTCGCTGGAGGACGCGCGAGTCAGATCTGGTCGAAGGGGATGGAGGAGCGGGGCGAGGGGGTCACGTGGGTGTGCTGGGCGGCGTCGAATCCCGTCAGAGCTCGCCGAAATCGGCCGTCGTAGGTGCTCGCGCAAGGGAGAGGGAGAGACGTGTGGGGGAGAGAGAGAGGGGAGAGAGAGAGGAGGTGGGGGTCGTGCGGAGAGAGGGGAGACAGAGAGAGGAGGTGGGGGTCAACGATTTTCTTTGTACCCGCAAAAAAAGAGATAGCCCCACCTCTTTGCCGTCCGCCAACACATGGTAAAGATTCTTTGCCATCTGCTGGCAGACGGCAAATAATTGGCTGATGGCAACTGGCATCTTTGCCGTCTGTCAGTTCTTTGCCGTCTGTTTTTTGCAAGCAGACGACAAAGTGCCTCTTTGCCGTCCGTCAGCTGACGGCAAAGAACTGGCAGACAGCAAATAAGCTGATTCCAGTAGTGAAAGGAAAGTATCTCTCCCCTGATTGCATGTATCTCTCCTTGTATAGAAAGAATAGGAAACTATCTCTCTCCCGATTGCATGTATCTCTTCCTTTCCTATCCTAAATGGTTTACTTGCTGCTAATTTATGAATTAGACAAGGGTAATTTCGTCCCAAATAGTCCATAATTATGTGCCTTGGTTAACATGCTGAAAATAATACACCTTAGATAAAGGAATGGAGGGAGTACTACTAAATATGAGTGTGTATCAATGGCCATGTTAGTTTCCTCATTTTCATGATGTAGGAACATGCACCACATTGTTGGTTTCATCTAACCATACATTAGGAAAGTAAATGTGCATATGGAGAACTCTATATTTGGAAGTAGTGAAATCCTGTAATGCTTACCATGTGTACATACCTATATTCTTCCTTCAGCAATCAATGGCTAGAATAATATCCTCAGAAAAAATTTGCCCACAGAACACGAGTATATAACAATGCATGGTCTATTAGTTACCTTGAAGAATTAGTTTGTGAGGACAGAACATGATTACATAACATGCATGACATGGTAGTTTCCTGTGAAGAATCGATTGCGAGATAACATGAGTATAACCATGCATGGCACTTCTATATTTTCGAACCCAGTATACATTTCCATGTATTTTCCTCCCAGTTCCAAAAGGGACATATCAATGTTGTTTGTTGCATTATCCTACTCATACTCTGAACAATGTTGATCTTACATTAACAATGTCTGTCCTTTTTTATATGATGCAGTGTCCCTACAGTTACCGCCCTTTGTAATCACACCACCTTTGCCAAAAACAAGGAAGCACAACTGGTTCCTCGCTCGATCAGACGACGACAAAAGACTGATGATCATTCGGACGCATGAGCCGGAAAAGTTATATTGCAAAAATCCAGACGAGAATTACGTGAGTATCCGAACAGTGGATATTACGTCTATGAGCAGGATACCGGCTTGTTGGGGCCTTCAGGATTTTTTAGTTGGAGGCGGGTAAACAGCCTTGGTTCACACTCTCTGTTTCTCGGACTCAATTATCCGATTAACCAGGAGATCACCGTTGGCAAGGACCTTGATGGCAGAGAGGCTCTGTTTGCTATGGAAAACTAGGTCTACATGGCGAGCCGTAGGAGTTCGGGAGAAAACTCCCCTGATTGTCAATGATACAGCCTGCAGCCATAAGAAGGTGAGAATGGCAAAGGCATCCGGATTAACTTTGATCCTTGGATGTCTCAATTACGACAGGCAGTGATGTGGTTCAAGCCTTCAGGTTCATAGGTAACTGGGCTATTGCGTCGAAAGGGTGGACTACTGGTGTCTCCGGATCATTGGTCGCTGAAGCGGGGCTGCAAATTAAGATGGTGTTGGATCATCTCTTCGAATGACTTTGTTGTCTTTGCTGCTTGTTCTGGATGGGTAGTTCTTTCTTTTGTTATGCATATTCCTTGTCATTTGGTCATCCTCGTCTATGTCACTCTTACTATGTAATAGTTGCCTCTGTTTAGAATGTCATTCTCGTCTGGATCACGAGAGTCTGAGCGCTGCAGATGGGTGCATTTTGGTGGTGTAGCAAGACTTCTTATGAACTATCATGTCTTATTGTTTATGTCAGTAGTAGTCACTAGTCAGTGTTTGAATGTTGTATATATCGTTGTTTCGAACTGTTTATTGTCTCGAACTACTGGTGGGCTAAATGAGGGCATCACCATTCTCCAGTGTTCAGAGTGTATCTCCTTTTTTCAAGTTATATAATTTGAGCTTAGTGTCTTTTTGATAATGTACACTTGTTTGGGCCAGTGAGGTGTCGTTGAATATGGGCCGAGTTGTAACGCAATGCCAAACAGGTCAATTATGACTCTTAGGTCAGGCTCTCAAAAGATCCTCAAAAAAGGCCAGGCTCTCGAAAAAAGAAAGAATAAGGACTCTTAGGCCGACATGTGGGCGCCACCAGTGTTTTCGTGCGTTTGCGCACCGAAAGCATATTGGCGCGTGTTCGGAATTCATGCTACCTTTTCATCCCCAATCTCCCGCCCTCCCCCACCTCTGCAATCTCGATTCCTACTCCAGTTCCCCCAAATCCCCCTCCTGTACTCCCTGTACTCAAGTGCACTATCATGTCGCCGGTCAACGCGGATCTCCGAGCCAGAGATCCTCAGGTCTGTCCTTCCTTCGGTCGTAGTGTGATGTCGCTCAATAGTGGCATGGCGGCGCTTGACGACGAGTTTGCCAGCAAAGTGCTGATGGTAACCATCAACGGCGACCGGCCTCCCTTCTCGCCGGACGACCTTCTCAAAGCTCTTGGCATTGCGCACTATCCAAATGAAGGAAATATGCCCTAGAGGCAATAATAAAGTTATTATTTATTTCCTTATATCATGATAAATGTTTATTATTCTTGCTAGAATTGTATTAACCAGAAACTTAGTACATGTGTGAATACATAGACACACAGAGTGTCACTAGTATGCCTCTACTTGACTAGCTCATTGAATCAAAGATGCTTAAGTTTCCTAGCCATAGACATGAGTTGTCATTTGATTAATGGGATCACATCATTAGAGAATGATGTGATTGACTTGAATCATTCCGTTAGCTTAGCACGATGATCGTTTAGTTTGTTGCTACTGCTTTCTTCATGACTTATACATGTTCCTCTGACTATGAGATTATGCAACTCCCGAATACCGGAGGAACCCTTTGTGTGCTACCAAACATCACAACGTAACTGGGTGATTATAAAGGTGCTCTATAGGTGTCTCCGATGGTACTTGTTGAGTTGTCGTAGATCGATATTAGGATTTGTCACTCCGATTGTCGGAGAGGTGTCTCTGGGCCCTCTCGGTAATACACATCAATATAAGCCTTGCAAGGAATGCAACTAATGAGTTAGTTGTGGGATGATGTATTACAAAACAAGTAAAGAGACTTGCCGGTGACGATATTGAACTAGGTATTGAGATAACGACGATCGAATTTCGGGCAAATGACATACTGATGACAAAGGGAACAACGTATGTTGTTATGCGGTTTGACCGATGAAGATCTTCGTAGAATATGTAGGAGCCAATATGAGCATCTAGGTTCTGCTATTTTTTATTGACCGAAGACGTGTCTTGGTCATTTCTACATAGTTCTCGAACCCGTAGGGTCCGCACGCTTAACGTTCGGTGATGATCGGTATTATGAGTTTATGTGTTTTGATGTACGGAAGGTTGTTCGGAGTCCTGGATGAGATCAGGGACATGATGAGGAGTCTCGAAATGATGAAGCCATAAAGATTGATATATGGGAAGGCTATATTCGGACATCGGAAAGGTTCCGAGTGATCCTGGTATTTTTCAGAGTACTAGGGGAGTTACGGGAATACTGGAGTACATATGGGCCTTAGTGGGCTCTAAGGGAAAAAGAGGAGAAGCCACGAGGGCTAGCCATGCACCCCCCATGGGCCTAGTCCGAATTGGACTAGGGGAGGGGCTGTGCCCCCTCTTTCCTTCTTCTCCCCCTCTCCTTCCACTAGTAGAAAAAGGGTCTTCTGTCCCGGTTGGTACGGGCCTTTTGTCCCGGTTTTTGAACCGGGACTAAAGGGTGGTTCTAATGCCCTAGCCCTTTAGTCTCGGTTCAAACAGGAACCCCTTTAGTCCCGGTGCAAACAGGAACCGGGACAGATGGGCCTCCACGTGGCCGGTGCGCCGAACCCAGGCAGGAGGGCTTTTGGTCCTGGTTGGTGGTACCAACCGGGACCAATAGGCATCCACGCGTCAGCATTTCAGGGGCTGAGGTTTTTTTTGCCTTGTTCCTGGTTGGTGGCACCAACCGGGACCAATAGGCATCCACGTGTCAGCATTTCAGGGGCTGAGGTTTTTTTTAAAGGGGGGGGGGGGGTTGGGGGTTTTGGGAGGTTAATTTAAGTGTTTCATATATTGTGTTAGCTAGATAATTAGTAGGGAGAAGTGTCCTCTCTTATGTCCGTGCTTGGTCGACGCTACGTACTATATACGTATAGAGAGGACTAGACACGCTAGCTAGGTAGTAAGAAAACGAAGGAAACAGAAGATCGTCATGAACATATATGCATACATAGAGAAGTGATATCGACCACCTCTCCTTCTCTGAGAGATTGGTCGAACAACAAGTTCTCGTATATCTATCCGACACTACCGGCTACATGTATACAATAATTATCTCTTACAATATAATATCCTAATTATATATGAACACATGATCCACATAGTATTCTCCATCTTCAGCGATCACATGGTCAAGGAAGAATGCCGCCAATTCCTCTTGAATTGCTCGCATACGATGTGGTGCTAGGAGTTCATCCCGCATCCGAAAGATCTAATTTGAAGAAGGGGGTCAATACATATATATATATGAATAAATGAAACTCAACACAAATGATGGTAATAATATAAAATTGTGAATATTATTGCTTACGCACTTCATATTGTTCGTCAGAGTACCCTCGTTCACAGGTCGTGTGGCGGATGGACTCGCAAACGTAGTATCCACAAAAATCATTCCCTTGTTCCTTCCACAACCACTTTACAAGAAATAGAGGTCAATCCAACTAATAAGGAAGCATGCCAAATGGTATTGATGAAACTAGCGCTTAAATCACTAGGAGATGCGTGGAACATGTTACTATAGTACTTACTTTCGGGTGTCTAAATTGCAGCTTCTTCGGCAGTCTTGGAGCTTTTTTGGTGAATTTTCTCCAAACCCTGCTAGACAAAGAAAACAATTACTTGATATCAGGAAATGAACAAAGTTGCTGATATGGTGGATAATGATCGATTTAACTTACTTCTCGAGCATTTGAGTCATGTCCACATAGTCGTGGGGATCTTTTCGTCTCGAGTCTAAGACGGTTACTAGTCCCTGCTCAAGCTTAATCTCTAGGAGAATATAGTGGAACCTGTGCACGCATGCATAACTCATCAATTACATTACTATAACCTAGACTAATAAGGGAAACCGAATATGCACAAGACAGTAACACTCACTTGAAGTTGTAAGGAAAGAGTATTATATCTTTGTTTTCATTTATTACCAACGATCGTAGCAAGTTGGGCTCGGTATCTTCGGCACGATATTTAACCTCGGTTGCATCTATGAGATTTGTGTTAATGAACCCAATATCACCGATTTGTCTTTTCTTCAATTCGGCAATCTTCAATCTGCATAATATAGTGAGGATAATTATAAATACATGCAATGAAAGAGCTGACCTATATAGAGAGACTTAATGACAGAAGTAGTACTACTTACAGACAGTAGCAAGTGACCGTTGCTTTATCGAGGGCCTTTTGATTGAAAAACTAGAAGAACTCCTCAAATGGAACATTCAACAGTTCAATTCCAACGAGGTCATGCTCCTCTCTAACTCTCAGCGTCAAAGTATTCCTCCCCCCAGACTCTCTGCAGGTTTTCATGTACCAATCATGGAATCTTCGCATCATCGTTGTTAGAGATCTTTCATCTTTGACGAGAGGCTTCCCGTACTCGTATTTGTGTTCCTCCACCTCCAAGAACTCATAATGTACATCGTCGGGCAGGTAATCTCCAAGATTGCTATAACCAGGCACCATCCTCGGATCATTAGTAGGCACCTTGAGCGGGGGGCACGATTGGTTCGCTTGTTCGCCGAGCTGGGGAATTTTATCCCAGCTCGTCGTTCTTTTAACCTTTGATCACTGATAGTACTTCCCGACCGCTTCGCTTCGACAAATGACTTTTCAATAATGCGCTCATAGTTGCCTTTCGGCGGAGACTTTGCTGGTTTTTTCATGGCAGCCAGAGTGCGCTTCGCTTTCACCGGATCTTCCTTCTCCTCCGGAGGTGGATGTTTCTTTGCTTTCACCCCTTCAAAGAAGTTCCTCACTTTGGCTTGCGCAATGTCGGCGTTCTCCTCCAGGGTCCTCTCATATTGTAACTTCTCTCGAGTCTTCAGAGAAGGACCGAATGTGTATTGCCTTCCGCCTCTGGCTGTACTACTAGACGCCGGTAGAGCAGACGGAGCGGCTGCGGCTGTCTTCTTTCCTTGCTTACGAGGAGGAGGAGAAGGACTACGACGTGCCGGAGCAGCCGGAGCGGCGGCGGGTCTCTTCTGCCCTTGCTGACGAGGCAGAGAAGGAGGATGCTGGCTGCCCGGGCGCGCCGGTGCAGGCGGAGAAGGAGGCGGAGTGCCACCACGTTTCGGAGAAGGAGGCTGAGTGCCCTGATCATCACTCGCCGGAGGAGGAGGCGGTGGAGGAGGCGGAGTGCCCTGACTCGCGGGAGGAGGAGGAGGAGGCAGAGGCGTCCAGTTCGGAAGGTTGATGAGCTCCTTCCGCCATAGGCATGGAGTCTTCAGAGCAGAACCCAGCCGAGTCTCCCCTTCACCGGTAGGGTGGTCAAGCTGGAGGTCCTGAAATCCCTCCATTATTTCATCCAGCATCACCCTAGCATATACTTCTGGAATTGGCCGACAGTGAAAAGTTGCACTGGGTTCAGTAGGAAAAATAGAGCCAACAGCTGCCTTGACCTTCAAATTCATCCATTGCGTCATAAGGTGGCAATTTTGAGACTCAGTGATAGCATCCACGGGATAGCTGGCAGGAGCCGTCAAGACATGCTTCGGCTGAAGCAGCTCAGTGAAAGACACGCTGCTTCTCCGCTGAGATGGCGGGGTAGCTTCGGGGGAAGTTTCGGCAGTTCGTTTGCTGCGATTTACTTCTCGTTCCTCTATTGCTTGTACCCTTGCGTGCAGCGCCTGCATTTGGGTCTGCTGCACTTTTTTCCTCCTCTCCTGGCATTTGTAACCGCCTACATCCGGAAAACCAGCCTTCCACGGACCGGAGCCTGGCGTGCCTCGTGTCTGTCCAGGGTGCTCAGGATTCCCGAGGGCCATTGTGAGCTCATCATTCTCTCTGTCTGGAATGAACGTCCCTTGCTATGCTGCATCGATATAGTGCTTTAGCTTCTTGACTGGTATGTTCATTTGCTTGTCCGTCCAAACACATTTCCCTGATACAGGGTGCACAATTCTGCCAGCCCCAAAGAACCAAGTCCGGCAACGGTCTGGCCAGTTCATTGTCTCTCGTTCGATCCCTTTATCAAGCAGATCATTCTCAGCCTTGGCCCACTTAGGCCAGGCTTTGAGGTAGCCACTTGACCTCATGCGGTGGTGAAGCTTCTTCTTTGCAACATTTTTCTTGTTTGTCGCCGCCATCTTCTTACTCTTTTCCGATGTCTTGTAGGCCACAAATGCGGGCCAGTGATCTCTGATCTTCTCATATCGGCCGATGAATTCTGGTGTCTCTTCGTTGTCGACAAACGTTTTTAGCTCATTCTTCCACCTCCTGAATAGCTCTGCCATCTTCTTAAGAGCATGCGACTTGATTAATTGCTCTTTAACTGGCTTCTTCGGATCCTCCTCTAGCGATAGGGTGAAATTTGCCTTCAGCTCAGTCCAAAGATCATCATTCTACATATCATTGACATAAGACACCTCAGGGTCTTCGTTCTTAGGCTTATACCATTGCTGGATGCTGATCGGGATCTTGTCCCTAACAAGAACCCCGCACTGAACAGAAAATGCTTCCTTTGTCCAGATGGGTTCAATCGGCATGCCATCACGCGCGATTTCTATGATCTCAAACCTTTCATCCGAGAGCAACTTTTTCTTCGGGCCTCGTCTCTTTACCGAAGTTATGCTCGATCCGGAGGGCTAGAAAAAAGAAGAATTAGACGAGAGTTAATTAATATGTGTACATACCAAAACAATGAATGCATCAATTAGCTAGTCATCATAGGCTTAACTAATATATTTACCTGGCCAGACTCTGTTCGGTCACCAGAGCCGTCACCACGGGCTCCTTCCCCCTCCTAGTAGGACTAGGAAAGGAGGAATCCTACTCCTACTAGGAGGAGGATTCCTCCCCCCCTTGGCGCACCTAGAGAGGTCGGCCGGCCTTCCCTCCCTCCTTTATATACGCGGGGAGGGGGCACCCTAGATGACACACAAGTTGATCAGTTGATCTTTTAGCCGTGTGCGGTGCCCCCCTCCACCCTAATCTAGCTTGGTCATATCGTAGCGGTGCTTAGGGAAGCACTACGTCGGTAGCATCATCATCACCGTCATCACGCCGTCGTGCTGACGGAACTCTGCCTCAAAGCACTGCTCGATCAGAGTTCGTGGGACATCACCGAGCTGAACGTGTGCTGAACTCGGAGGTGTCGTGCGTTCGGTACATGGATCGGTTGGATCACGAAGACGTATGACTACATCAACCGCATTCTCATAACGCTTCCTCTTACGGTCTACGAGGGTACGTGGACGACACTCTCCCCTCCCGTTGCTATGCATCACCATGATCTTGCGTGTGCCTAGTAATTTTTTGAAATTACTGCGTTCCCCAACAGTGGTATCAAAGCCAGGTTTATGTGTAGATGTCATATGCACGAGTAGAACACAAAAGGAGTTGTGGGCGTTGGTATAAACATATTTCTTGTCATCACTAGTTGACTCTTGATTCAACACCATTGTTGGATGAAGCGGCCCAGACCAACATTACGCGTACGCTTACGCGAGACTGGTTCTACTGACGTGCTTCGCACACAGGTGGCTAGTGGGTGTCTGTTTCTCTAGCTTTAGTTGAATCGGATTCAATGAACAGGGTTCTTTCTGAAGATCAAAAAGCAATCACTATACCGCGTTGTGGTTTTTGATGCCTAGGTAAGAACGGTTCTTGCTCAGCCCGTAGCAGCCACGTAAAACTTGCAACAACAAAGTAGAGGACGTCTAACTTGTTTTTGCAGGGCTTGTTGTGACGTGATATGGTCAAGACGTGATGAGATATAAGTTTTTGTATGAGATGATCATGTTTTGTTGAAATTATCGGCAACTGGCAGAAGCCTTATGGTTGTCTCTTTATTGCATAAGATGCAAGCACCAAATAATTGCTTTACTCTATCGCTATGCGATAGCAATAGTTGCAAGAGCAATAGTTGGCAAGAAGACCAAGTGACAACACATTGATAGAGATCAAGATGATGGACATCATGGTGTCATGCCGGTGACGATAGAGATCATGACGGTACTTTAGAGATGGAGATCAAAGGCGCAAGATGATCATGGCCATATCATGTCACATATTTTGATTGCATGTGATGTTTATCCTTTATGCATCTTATTTTGCTTATTTCAGCGGTAGCATTATAAGATGATCTCTCACTAATTTTCAAGGTATTAATGTTCTCCCTGAGTATGCACCGTTGCGACAGTTCGTCGTGCCGAGACACCACGTGATGATCGGGTGTGATAAGCTCTACGTTCACATACAACGGGTGCAAGCCAGTTTTGCACACGCGGAATACTCGGGTTAAACTTGACGAGCCTAGCATATGAAGATATGGCCTCGGAACACTTGAGACCGAAAGGTCGAGCGTGAATCATATAGTAGATATGATCAACATAGTGATGTTCACCATTGAAAACTACTCCATCTCACGTGATGATCGGACATGGTTTAGTTGATTTGGATCACGTGATCATTTATATGACTAGAGGGATGTCTATCTAAGTGGGAGTTCTTAAGTAATATGATTAATTGAACTTTAATTTATCATGAACTTAGTCCTCATAGTGTTTGCATATCTATGTTGTAGATCAATAGCTCGCGATGTAGCTCCCCATTTATTTTGATATGTTCCTAGAGAAAAACTAAGTTGAAAGATGTTAGTAGCAATGATGTGGATTGGATCCGTGATCTGAGGATTATCCTCAATGCTGCACAGAAGAATTATGTCCTTGCTGCACCGCTAGGTGACAGACCGATTGCAGGAGTAGATACAGACGTTATGAACGTTTGGCTAGCTCGATATGATGACTACTTGATAGTTTAGTGCACCATGCTTTACGACTTAGAATCGGGGTTTCAAAGACGTTTTGAATGCCACGGAGCATATGAAATGTTCCAAGAGTTGAAATTAGTATTTCAGACTCATGTCCATGTCGAAAGGTATGAGACCTTTGACAAACATTTTGCCTACAAGATGGAGGAGAATAGCTTAGCTAGTGCGCATGTGCTCAGAATGTCTGAGTACTACAATCACTTGAATCAAGTGGGAGTTAATCTTCTAGATAAGATAGTGATTGACAGAGTTCTCTAGTCACTATCACCAAGTTACTGGAACTTTGTGATGAAATATAATATGCAAGGGATAACGGAAACGATTCCCAAGCTCTTCGTGATGCTGAAATCGATGAAGGTAGAAATCAAGAAAAGCATCAAGTGTTGATGGTTGACAAGACCACTAGTTTCAAGAAAAGGGTAAAGGGAAGAAGAGGAACTTCAAGAAGAATGGCAAGCAAGTTGCTGCTCAAGTGAAGAAGCCCAAGTCTAGACCTAAGCCTGAGACTAAGTGCTTCTACTGCAAAGGGACTGGTCATTGGAAGCAGAACTGCCCCAAGTATTTCGCGGATAAGAAGGATGGCAAAGTGAACAAAGGTATATTTGATATACATGTTATTGATGTGTACTTTATAGTGTCTATAGCAACCCCTCAGTATTTGATACTAGTTCAATTGCTGAGATTAGTAACTCAAAACGGGAGTTGCAGAATGAACAGAGACTAGTTAAGGGTGAAGTGACGATTTGTGTTGGAAGTGGTTCCAAGATTGATATGATCATCACCGCACACTCCCTGTATTTTTGGGATTAGTGTTGAACCTAAATAAATGTTATTTGGTGTTTGCGTTTAGCATGAATATGATTTGATCATATTTATTGCAACACGGTTATTCATTTAAAGTTAGAGAATAATTGTTGTTCTGTTTACATGAATAAAACCTTCAATGGTCATACACCCAAGGTGAATGGTTTATTGAATCTCGATCATAGTAATACACATATTCATAATATTAAAGCCAAAATATGCAAAGTTAATAATGACAGTGCAACTTATATGTGGCACTGCCGTTTAGGTCATATTGGTGTAAAGCGCATGAAGAAACTCCATGCTGATGGACTTTTGGAATCACTTGATTATGAATAACTTGATGCTTGCGAACCATGCCTCATGGGCAAGATAACTAAGACTCCGTTCTACGGAACAATGGAGCGAGCAACTGACTTATTGGAAATAATACATACTGATGAATGCGATCTGATAAGTGTTGAGGTTCGCGGTGGGTATCGTTATTTTTTGACCTTCACAGATGATTTGAGAAGATATGGGTATATCTACTTAATGAAACATAAGTCTAAAACATTTGTAAAGTTCAAAGAATTTCAGAGTGAAGTGGAAAATCATCGTAACAAGAAAATAAAGTCTCTACGATCTGATCGCGGAGGCGAATATTTGAGTTACGAGTTTGGTCTTCATTTGAAACAATGTGGAATAGTTTCGCAACTCACGCCACCTGGAACACCACAGCATAATGGTGTGTCCGAACATTGTAATCATACTTTATTGGATATAATGCGATCTATGATGTCTCTTACCGATTTGCCACTATCGTTTTGGGGTTATGCATTAGAGACAGCTGCATTCACGTTGAATAGGGCACCATCTAAATCTGTTTAGATGACACCGTATGAACTATTGTTTGGCAAGAAACCAAACCTGTCATTTCTTAAAGTTTAAGGTTGCGATGCTTATGTGAAAAAGTTTTAAACTGATAAGCTCGAACCCAAATCGGAGTAATGTGTCTTCATAGGATAGCCAAAAGAAACTGTTGGGTACACCTTCTATCACAGATCCGAAGGCAAGATATTTTGTTGCTAAGAATGGATCCTTTCTAGAGAAGGAGTTCCTCTCAAAAGAAGTGAGTGGGAGGAAAGTAGAACTTGATGAGGTAATTGTACCTTCTCCCGAATTGGAAAGTAGTTCATCACATAAATCAGTTCCAGTGATTCCTACACCAATTAGTGAGGAAGCTAATGATGATGATCATGAAACTTCAGATCAAGTTACTACTGAACCTCGTAGGTCAACCAGAGTACGGTCCGCACTAGAGTGGTACGGTAATCCTGTTCTCGAAGTCATGTTACTGGACCATGATGAACCTACGAACTATGAGGAAGCGATGATGAGCCCAGATTCTGCAAAATGGCTTGAGGCCATGAAATCTGAGATGGGATCCATGTATGAGAACAAAGTATGGACTTTGATTGACTTGCTCGATGATCGGTGAGTCATTGAGAATAAATGGATCTTCAAGAGGAAGACGGACGCTGATAGTAGTGTTACTATCTACAAAGCTTGAATTGTCGCCAAAATGTTTTCAACAAGTTCAAGGTGTTGACTACGATGAGATTTTCTCACTCGTATCGATGCTTAAAAGTCTGTCCGAATCACGTTAGCAATTGCCACATTTTATGAAATCTGGCAAATGGATGTCAAAACTGCATTCCTTAATGGATTTCCTAAAGAAGATTTGTATATGATGCAACAAGAAGGTTTTGCCAATCCTAAAGGTGCTAACAAAGTGTGCAAGCTCCAACTATCCATCTATGGACTGGTGCAAGCATCTCGGAGTTGGAATATATACTTTGATAAAGTGATCAAAGCATATGGTTTTATACAGACTTGCGGTGAAGCCTGTATTCATAAGAAAGTGTCGGCGTTCTGGGAACGGGGGTCCCCAAACTTGCCTGCCTGCGGCCTGCGGCATGGCTAAAAGGGGGGCCTAGCACGGCCCATATTCATCAACACAGACCCAAGACCCTCGCGAGGGGCCAAGCCTCGCGGGGTGGACGACACGGAGCTTCCTCAGGCACGGCCTCATCAGGCTGGCTCGCGAGGTTGCGGAGAGATCAAGGCGGGGTACCTCACGAGGTGCCCGTGACGCAAGCCATGATGACCAAAGGTGCCAAGCCGGTGCCAGCTCGCGTAGTGTCCTCCTTTCCTCTTTGGTGCAAAGGGGGCAAGCACAGCTGCGGAGTACCGAGGCATCATGCAAAGGTTGCCATTTCGGTGCAACAAGACCAAGACCAGGATGACTGCAAGACGGAGGTCATTGTGGAGCCCAAGACGGCGTCACCACTAGAGCTTTGTGCAGGCGAAGACTACTTTTGTCAGGATAGCTAGTACTAGCTGTCCCCTTTCAAATTAGCCCGCCATTGTTGGCTCCCTTCCCGCTCGATATTTGGGAAGAGGACTAGGGCCTCTATAAATAGGACCAGCCACCCACAGGGCAAAGGGGCAGAAAAAGAGGGAGAGTTTTAGGGGGATCGAGACCAGCGATAGAAGAGAGAGAGAGAAGGGTGACTGAACTCCTCCCAGTAGTTCATCACCCCAGCCAAGAACAGACCCTCACGAGGCTGTTCTTCCTTGTATCGCTCATCATCATCAGCCCAAGAGGCAATCCACCACACCACACACTTGAGTAGGGTATTACACCACAACGGTGGCCCGAACCAGTATAAACCCTGTGTCTCTTGTGTTGTTCTTTCCATAGCTTAGATCTTAGCGAGGCGGAGGGGTGCAGGTAGGTAGGAGGCGACATCTCCGCGCGCACCCCAGTGTTCGAACCTCAAGGGTCCGCCGGAACCCGAAATCCGACATTTGGCGTGCCAGGTAGGGGTGCACCCGAGTTTTCTCTTCCGCCACCGCCACGGCCTGCCTCGCGATGAGTAGCGTGTCGCCCGCTCCGGCCACCGGCGCCAGCACGGGGGCCAGGGGGCTCCGAGCCCTGGCCCCAGCCCTGCAACGGGTACGGTGGCCGGACAAGTTCAAGCCAAAGACGCCGCCGCGCTATGGCGGCGCGACAGATCTGCTGGCCTTCTTGCTGGCGAGCGAGGAGGCCCTCCTCGAAGATGGAGGTGACGATAGGGTCATGGCCAACTGGCTCCCCATGGCCCTCACCGGCGCTCCGTGCACATGGCTGCTCCACCTGCCAGCAGCCTCCGTGGCCTCTTGGGAAGAGCCCCGCAGCCTCTTCCCCGCCCATCGCGCTACACCAACACCCCCGGTCGTCGCGGCCCTCCTGGGCGGCTCGCAGGCGCCGCCTACAAGTCACCACGTCAAGCCGTTCATCCACCGGGCCAGGGCCGCTTCCACACGGCAGGGGGCTCTCCCGGACCGGGCGGCGTCCAAGGCCAGCCTGACCTTCAGCTCGGAGGACCACTCCTCCAACTCGTCCTTCTCGGGTGCTCTCCCCATGCTGTGCAGCCCCACTATCTGCTAGGTGGCCGTCACTAGAACTCTCATCGATGGCGGTGCGGGCCTCAGCGTGCTCTCGGTGAAGGCCTTCAACCTCCTCTGCATACCCCTAGAACGGCTGCAACCCAGCCGGCCCTTCTCAGGCGTTGGGGCGGATCATCCAGCTCCTTGGGACAGATTCGGCTCCCAGTAACCTTCGGCACCTACAACAACTTCTGCACAGAGCTGGTCGACTTCGACATCGCCCCCATCGGCCTCCCCTACAACGCCATCCTCGGCTACCCAGCGCTGGCCCAGTTCATGGCCGCGACGCACCCGGCGTACAACCTCATGAAGATGCCCGGGAGCAGCGGTGTCCTCACCATGCATGGGGACACCGGAGACGCGCTTCGGGTGCTCAAGCTCGCCTTCAAGACGGCGGCGGCGGCACAGCCCGCCGACTTGGAGACCCCCGAGCCCAAGGGGGCTGCACCCGCCAAGAAGAAACAGTTGTTCACCCAAGACAAGGCAGAAACCAAGCAGATACCCGTCGATGAGGACGGGACCACCAACGCCACTTTCACCATAGGCGCCAACCTCGAACCCAAATAGAGGAGGCCCTGGTCGGGTTCCTGCACGCAAACAAGAAGGTATTCGCTTGGGAGCCTGATCAGTTGGCAGGGATCTCTAGGAGTGTAATCGAGCATCACCCCAACGTGTGCCCCAACGTGCGCCCTGTGAAGCAGAAGGCCAGGCGGCAGTCCACAGAAAAGCAGGCCTTCATCATCCAAGAGACCCGCAAATTAGAAGCCGCTGGGGTCATTCGCGAGGTCCGATACCCGGATTGGTTGGCCAACCCTGTCATTGAGCCAAAGAAGGGAGGGAAGGAGCGCATGTGTGTCGACTTCACCAACCTCAACAAAGCATGCCCGCAAGATCCGTTCCCGCTCCCCCGCATCGACCAGATCGTCGATTCCATCGCGGAATGCGACCTGCTATGCTTCTTGGATGCCTTCTCTGGGTATCACCAGATCAAGATGGCGGTAGAAGATGTCGAAAAGACAGCCTTCCTAACCCCGTGTGGGGTGTACTGCTACACATGCATGCCATTCGGGCTGCGTAACGCAGGGGCGACCTTTCAGCGGCTGATGCACATCACCTTGGGCCCGCAGCTCGGGAAGAATGTTGAAGCTTACATCGATGACATTGTGGTAAAGTCTCGGGAGGCCAGGACCCTGATACAAGACCTGGAGGAAACCTTCGCGAGCCTCAACGCAGTGAACCTACGGCTCAACCCAGAGAAGTGTGTGTTCGGAGTCCCCTCGGGCAAGCTCTTGGGTTTCCTCGTGTCCCACCGAGGCATCGAAGCTAACCCGGAAAAGGTCAAGGCGGTGGAAGACATGAGCCCGCCAAAGACCCTCAGAGAAATGCAGAAGCTCACTGGGCGCGTGACCGCGCTAGGGCGCTTCATCTCCAAGTTGGGGCAACGAGCGCTGCCCTTCTTCCAGCTAATGAAGAAAAAGGGGCCCTTTGAATGGACTGAAGAGGCTGACAAGGCGTTCCAGGATCTCAAGAGATACCTGACCAGCCCACCGGTCATGGTGGCTCTGCGCCCTCAAGAGCCCCTGGTGCTTTACCTCACCGCCACTCCCTACTCCGCCAGCGTAGCCCTGGTGGCGGTTAGAGAGGAGCGTCGACTCAAAACCGCAGCAGCAGCCCGGGACAAGGCAAAACAGGAACAAGGAAGGCCCACAGAAACCGCCACCGCGGCTGAGGAGGATCAGCCGCCGTAGAGGAGTGCACCGGAGGCAGAAGAGGCCCCTCAACCAGATGGCCAGCCTCAGGAGGCCTCATCGCCTCACGAGGCGCCATGGTCTCCGAAGGGAGCCGCCAGCACTAACGCACCCAACCTCGTTGAGCACCCAGTGTACTTCGTCAGCATGGTGTTGCGGGATGTGAGGGCGCGGTACCCCATGCCTCAGAAACTCCTCCTCGCGCTACTGGTGGCCTCACGCAAGGTGCGGCACTATTTTCAGGGTCACCCCATCAAGGTCGTCTCATCATACCCCCTGGAGAGAGTGCTCAGGAGCCCTAACTCAGCTGGAAGGGTCGCTGAGTGGAACATAGAACTGCAAGCGTTTCAGCTCGAATTCCGCACGACCAGAGTCATCAAGGGAGCAACGTTGGCGGATTTTGTGGCAGAATGGACGGAGGCACCAGGCCTCAAGGCCGACGAGGATCGGTCCCTCTCCCCGTGAAGCGAGGCTCCAGAAGGCTGGGTCATGTACTTCGATGGGGCGTTCTCCAGGCATGGCGGTGGGGCTGGGGCGGTGCTTATATCGCCCACTCAGGACAAGCTCTACTACGTTGTGCAGCTCTGTTTCTGGCAAGGTGAAAAGGTCTCCAACAACATAGCGGAGTATGAAGGTTTAATAGCGGGCTTGAAGGCCACAGCTGTCCTGGGGGTGAAACGCCTCACCATCAAGGGCGATTCACAGCTCCTTGTCAATTTCTCCAACAAGGTGTACGAGCCGAAAGATGAGCACATGGAAGCCTACCTTGCAGAGGTCCGCCGGATGGAGAAGCAGTTCTGGGGGTTGGAGTTGCAGCATGTGCCCCGTGGCACCAATCAGGAGGCCGACGACATCGCCAAATGGGCGTCCAGGTGGTTACCTCAGGAGCCTGGCGTTTTTGAGGAGCGGCTCTTCAAGCCCTCAGCCCTGCCGTCATTGTCAAACATGGCTCAGCCTCGGGAGGAGCTCCCCCAGCCACCTGCCTCAGGAGCTTCGGCCTATGGCCCGGCCTCAGGAGCACGCCTGCTCCTGACGATGGAACCTCAGGAGGGATGCTGGATCACGGAGCTCCGGAGTTACTTAACACAAGGGACCCTGCCGGAGAAGGAGGACGAGGCGGAGCGAGTGGCACGCCAGGCCACGGCATACTGCATCAAGGATGGAGAGCTCTACCGGAAGCGATCAAACGATGTGTCCCCGCACTGCATCTCCAGGGAGCAAGGGAAAGAACTGCTAGAAGATATACACGACAGAGACTGTGGACATCATTCATCATCACGGACCCTCGTCGGCAAGGCATTCCGCAGTGGGTTTTATTGGCCCACCGCACTCAATGACGCCGTCGAACTAGTGAAAGCTTGTGAGGCCTGCCAGTTCCACGCCAAGCAGATCCATCAGCCAGCAGGAGGCCTGCAGACTATACCCCTTTCTTGGCCATTCGTAGTCTGGGGGCTGGACATCTTGGGCCCGTTTCCTCAGGCGCCAGGGGGTTACCGCTACCTCTATGTCACCGTGGACAAGTTCACCAAGTGGGCTGAAGTGGAGGTTGTCCGCACCATTCCCGCGGGTTCCACGGTCAAGTTCATCAAGGGCCTCGTGAGACGGTTCGGGGTGCCGAACCGCATCATCACAGACAACGGTTCGCAGTTCACCAGTAACCTCTCCAAAACATATTGTGCTAACCTTGGAACGCAGATATGCTACGCTTCGGTGGCGCACCCCCGAAGCAACGGCCAGGCCGAGCGAGCCAACGCAGAGGTCCTGAGGGGCCTCAAGACCAGGACGTTCAAGAAGAAGCTGGAGGCCTGCGGCAGAGGTTGGTACGACAAGCTTCAGTCCGTGTTGTGGTCCATCCGCCACTACTAGGAAAAGGCCTACTAATGGCGCACCTAATTTGGCCATTAATGGCGGATTAGTGGTGCGCCATTAGTGCCACGCCATTAGTATATTTTACTAATGGCGCACCACAGGTGCGCCATTAGTATCTGGTATACTAATGGCGCACCTCAGATGCGCCATTAGTATATACAACAGTGCGCCATTAGTATGCCTCCCAGGGGGCCATGTATACCCAGGTGCTTTGGCATACTAATGGCGCACAACAACAAGATGCGCCATTAGTAACTTCGGCATACTAATGGCGAACTGTTTAATGATGCGCCATTAGTATCCTTTGGCATACTAATGGCGCACTATGATGTGATGCGCCATTAGTATGAATATTAGGTTTTTTTTATTTTTTTATTTTCTGTTTTTTGCACAGATTACAAAATGTATAATTGGACAAAATATAGACAGCACACATCAACAACAGATTCATCGAATACAATAGAAGATTAGTCTCTGAATACAATTCATCATATTAGTCTCCGAATTGAAAAGACCGAACAAAGATAGAACATTATATTACAAGTCTCGAGACCGCGAGTAGCGAGTTTGTCTTCACATTACAAGTCGATATCGATCATCTAAACTACCATCACATAGAAGAGAGCTGCGGTCATCACGATGAAACTCGTCTTCATCCGGTTCCTCCAGCGCTCCCTCCCCTCTCCCGCTAGATAGCAGGCGTATCTAGATTCGGCCTCGGCCCTAGTGGTGTACCCTTTGTAACTGTTACCGCTGAATCGGTGAACCTGTCTCCGACACTCCTCCCAGTCGTCGTAGACTCCGGGAACCTTACCCTTGTACACGACATACGACGGCATCGCTATGCAGTAGGCAAACGAAACGTTAGTACCAATTCACAGACAATACATAAGCAATATATAAGTATGCAACAGAACGATCGGAAGAGAAAAGCAAGACATTAATAGTATCGATTACATCTAAGTTGAACGACTCTCGAAACCAAAGAGACATACTACAAGTTCATTAAAGTTTACTTACAACATGAGCCAATCGATGTTTCAGAACTAGACACAGCATCACTGCTTTCGACTCGACTCAAGGGACCATAGCATGGATGAAGCCGCCGTCTATCGTGGGAGTCATGAAATAACGGTCGTTGTCAGCCTGCATGTGTAGCATTGTGTCAATGTCACTGTTGGACGGTTGATTTCTGAGGTAGAACTGCCCCGAGGTACGAAGGACATCTTGATGGATGATTTCCGCAAACTCCGACTGGAAGCGGAAGTATTCTTGTCTGATGTCTGCGTCCTGGATTGCCGACACGCTCGCGGCCCAATCTTTGAGTTTACTCGGTAGCAGAAGTTGATGATGGTCCCGTACGATCGCCCGCATGTGATGGATGGCATAGTAGGCACCCTTCTGACCGCCAGGCGGCTGCTTGACGCAGCAGAACATTGTATTGTGGGAGAACACGTGCTTGCCGTACTTACGAATAGGCCTGGTGAAGGTGCCTCCAGATTTGACGTAGCCGGGGAGAACATCATCAAGAACCTTCTTGACATTTGTGTAGTCTACGTTCGAATGACGGTCCGGGTCGAAATACGTGGCCATGGAATATTTGGGGCTTAGGAGGATGAGCGTGCAATGTGTGTCACTGCAGAAAACACGGAATGTTAAAAGAAAAACGATCGAAATCTAAGAATTCATATGTTACAGGGCGGTTGAGGGGAGGACTTACTCGGGAAAGTAAGGCACGAGGAAGTTATCCTTATCTTGGTTTGCCAGAATGACGCCTTTGAGGTAAGAAGTCGCGACTTGCCGGTCCCCAGCGCGGCCCAAGATCTTGGCACGCATGTAGAAGGGGTCGACTATCACGATGTCCGGGGTCTTGTCGCGAATGATCCGCATCTCCATACTTAGCGAAAATAGCCGAACGAAGGTGTAGTGCAGCGGATGAAGGTTCAACATAGCGTGGATGTCATCAAACCGCAGGACGATCGTACCCCCGATGGAGTTATCCACAAAGCCCTTGCCCTCTGGCACCTTGGCCGCGAAAACCGGGTATGCCACATCCTTCTCTCCGAGACGCCGCTTCTCCAAAGAAAGAACACTGTCATGCAGACTCCGCATAGCACCGGTTGCAGCATCAAGCATATTTCTCGGTAGCATCGGCCTACTCGCCACATGCACCCTCCTCGAGATATCCTCAGGTGAAGGTGGACCGTCCTGAGCACGATGGATCTTCCAGTACGGCAAGTCCCAGAAAACAGACCTCGTTTTCCATACCTTCAGCAGCGGCTTTGGCGCCTTTCGCTTCTTTCCCGGATTTGGCGCCTTTTGCTTCTTTCCCGGCAGTGGGCAGTCTTTCCAATTTTTCAACAGCTCATCTATTTCCTCGCCGCTCCTCGTACGCGGGCGTCCTCGGGGTTCGGTTTCACCATCGAACAGATCCTTGCGTTTTCTCCATGGGTCATCATCGCGAAGCCACCTTCGATGTCCCATGAACACGGTTTTCGAAGACCCGGGATCTCTATCTAGCTGGCGATACATTGTGCCATCCATGCACCTGACGCATCCAGAAAATCCGTGGACCACCTGCCCCGCGACATATCCGTAACCGAGATAGTCGTGCACCATCGTGAGCAGTGCGGCTCTCATAGGGAAATATTCTTTCTCTGCGGCGTCCCACGTATTGGCTGGCGTTTTCCACAGCGTGTCAAGCTCCTCTTTCAGTAGCCCCAGATACAGATTGATGTCATTCCCTGGTTGTTTCGGTCCTTCAAGTAGCATACTCATGTGAATGTACTTCCTCTTCATGCACAACCAGGGGGGAAGCTTGTACATCCACACAAACACAGGCTAGGTGCTATGTGTGCTTCTCTGGCTGCCAAACGGATTGACTCCATCGGTGCTCGCGCCCAGCATGATGTTCCTTGGACCGTTCCCAAATTCTGGGTCTTCGAAGTTCAACGCTTGCCACTGGCTCGCATCCTTAGGGTGACTCAGCATCTTGTCTTTTTTATCTATCTCCGGATCATTTGCGTCATCTTCTCGCTTCTTCTCCTCCCTATCCGCGTGCCAACGCAGGAGCTTTGCTACCTTAGGGTCCGCGAAATACCGCTGCAGACGAGGAGTGATCAGAAAGTACCACACCACTTTTCGAGGAGCTTTCTTCCTCTTCTTGTATCGAGTGACGCCGCACACCGGACAAATGGTAGACTCCGCGTGCTCGTCCCGATAAATGATGCAATTGTTCATGCACACATGGTATTTCACGTGGGGTAAATCCAGAGGACACACGATTTTCTTCGCCTCCTCCAAACTGGTCGGGCACTTGTTCCCCTTGGGAAGACGTTCATGCCAGAATGACATGTTCTCGTCGAAGCATGCGTCGGTCATTTTGTGTTTTACCTTCATCTCCAGAGCCATGAGCGTTACTTTCAGGCGGGTATCCTCGGGCCTGCATCCTTCATACAATGGAGTAACCGTGTCTAACTCAAGTTGATCCATCTTGGCTTTCTCTCGGGCGGCAGCTCTTGCGTTATCCGTCTGCTTGAGAAGCAGCTCTTGAATATGAGGGTCCTGCACCCAGCCCATCGATGGTCCAGCGTCGTCTACTCCGCCGGCATCATCATCTTCATGATCATGCCCATCGTCTGCTCCGGCATCTTCCTCATCATCATGTCCTGCATCTTCTACATGATGACTGTGTACAGCATCACCGTCGTGATCATCTCCTGGGGATTCTTCGTCTTCTCGCCCGCCCGAGCCGCGGTGGTTGTCTTGCTGCCCTTCCTCATTTCTTGCCCGGCCCCCATGACGACTTCATAGTCATCTTCATCACCTTGCCACCGATAGCCATCCATGAAACCATGCAAGAGCAGGTGGTCCCGCACCTGCCCGGATTCCGGGTCTGCAATAAGGCTCTTCAGCTTGCATCTTCGACACGGACATCTTATCTCCGTCTCGTTCTTTTGAAGCATCTCGGCCTTCGCAGACCTCAAAAACCTATTCACGATGCCTTCGGTCATCGTGCGGACCATGGTCGCTTGCGGGGTAGAGCAAAACGATATTTTAGAACCAAGAAAAAATTTGGCATGACTTTCCCTAAAAATAGGACCAAAAAGAATGCTTAATGCCAAAATTCTCGCCGAAACGGAAATGAATCAACATTCTGGCAAAATATTGGCAACTATCGCATTTCAAATACCGGTACACCTCCAAACACAAACACATATGCAACACCACAAACATATGCAACACCACGAACATACATAGATCTAGCTAGGCCATAAAAAGTGCATGTGCACATTGTTGTAGGGAGAACAACATAAATATAGCTTCCCCCCTTACTTACCTATCAAAACAAGGTAATTTAACCACTTAAATTGAATGAATCTATGGTGGAAATGAGGTGAAAAAGAGGAGGCACCCGAGACAAGGAGGAGGTGGAGAGAATGAAGTGAGGAGAAAGTGAGTGTGGGTAGGAGAGGTTGTCCAAAATATCTTGTTGCTGCCCACTTACTAATGGCGCACCAACTCTAAATGCACCATTAGTAATCCAGGTTGCTAATGGCGCACGTGGTGCGCCATTAGTAGTTTTGCAAAAAAAACATACTAATGGCGCATTGTTCCACAGTGCGCCATTACTAGTTTAAACTAGTAATGGCGCACGGTCCAACAGTGCGCCATTAGTAGTTTTGCAAAACAAGGAATAAAAAATATAATAAAAAAACAACATTAGTGGCGCACTTTCCGATAGGTGCGCCATTACTAGTTACAACTAGTAATGGCACACTGTGTCTGGATGTGCCATTAGTATGTTTGGATAGGCGCACTAGTTCAAAAAAAATTGATACTAATGGCGCACCCTCGGCCAGGTGCGCCATTAGTAGTTTCAGCTCTAATGGCGTATCAGAAGGTGGTGCGCCATTAGTATATACTAATGGCGCACCGCTTGTCTGGTGCGCCATTAGTGTCAATCCCATCTATAGCCCTTTTTCTAGTAGTGCGCACAACCGCGACCAAGCCGACTGGAGAGACCCCGTTCTTCCTGGTCTACGGAGCCGAAGCGGTCCTCCCTCACGAGGTCAGATGTCGCTCCGTGAGGGTCCTGGCGTTCAACGAGGCACAGCAGGACGCCATGTGGGGGATGGACCTCGTGCTGGGGAGGAACGTCGCCGAGAAGCCGCGCTGCGAGCGGCAAGGTACCAACAAGCACTGCGGCGATATCACTGCCGCAACGTCCGCCCCAGAACTCTCGAGGTAGGAGACCTCGTGCTCAGGCGGGTTCTCTCCAGGGAGGGGCTGCACAAGCTCTCTCCCATGTGAGAGGGCCCGTTCAAAGTTGTTCATGTTTCCAGGCCCGGCTTCGCGCGCTTGGAGACTCAGGAGGGGATGCCGGTCCAGAACGCATGGAACATCCAGCACCTCCGGAGGTTCTACCCCTAAAAAGGCCCAGAGCCTGTGAAGAAGGCGAATGCCTGTGAAGCTGTCGCGTTTTGGAAAAGGCCCAGAGCCTATGAAGAAGGCGAATGCCTATGAAGCTGTCGCGTTTTGGAAAAGGCCCAAAGCCTGTGAAGAAGGCGAATGCCTGTGAAGCTGTCGCGTTTTGGAAAAGGCCCAGCGCCTGTGAAGAAGGCGAATGCCTGTGAAGCTACCGCATTTTGGAAAAGGCCCAGAGCCTGTGAAGATGGCGAATGCCTGTGAAGCTGTCGCGTTTTGGAAAAGGCCCAGAGCCTGTGAAGAAGGCGAATGCCTGTGAAGCTATCGCGTTTTGGAAAAGGCCCGGAGCCTGTGAAGAAGGCCAACGCCTGTGAAGCTCGCCGCCCGTGACACTCTCACGTAATAATGAGTTGGGGCTGTACATGCCCCGGAGTGTCAGGAGCGCCGGCCTCAGGCCCTGGGGCTCCCTCCCACGCCCAGTGGCAGCACTTAGCTCCGCACTGGTGAGAAGAGGTCGAAGACTAGATTAGGTGCCGGATGCGGCTTTTCATTTGCTTTCCGCAGTTGGCTTGTTCCTTCTCATTCGAAGTTTTATTGAAGTTGTTGCCGTCTTTGGCTTGTGGTTCTTCGAATTTTCACTCTCCTGCCTTGATTTCGCTTGTGCAAGGCCTCGCGAGGGGGGCAGCGGAGCGCCCTCGCGAGTGTTCCTGTCCTAGTCGTTCAAAGGGTTCGCGACCTAGGTCCATTACAGGAGCACCCCTCCAGTCGGTGCCCCACGAGCACCGCGACACGAACACAGGGCCTGGGTCGGTCGCCCCCCCCCCACGGCTGGAACCGGGAACTATCCACGCGCGGGCACGTAGCCGGAAGGCACGATAATGGAAGCAAAACGATGATTAAATAGCAATAACCCAAACACGCCCCCACGGGGCTCCATACTACTGTTTTTTTACGCAGGAAAAAGGAAAAGAAAGAACAAATCAGGCGCAGCTCGCCTCACACTGGCCTGCAAGGAAGACTCGAGCTACCTCCGAGGCTCAGGCAGACTCCCTCTCGCGCTTCACCGGGGCGCGATGGCGGGCGGACACGCTGCCACCTCCCAAGCAGATACGACGGCGTGGAGGCTGACCGCGGCCACCGCTAGAAGAGTCGCCGCCTGAAGAAGAACCGGAGAATCTTGGGGAACCCTGAGCGCCGCTAGTCACGCGAGCGCTGTCCTCTCCATCATCGCCGGAGCTGGGTTCCCGGCCGCGGTCGTCGTCCTCGGGGCAGCACCCTGCGTGGCGACCATCTTCCCCAAACACCCTCACGTAGAGGGTGGCATCACCGTCAAACTTGAAGTGCAGGGTGCACCGACGGCTCAGGCCACGCGCGCGGGCAAACGTCTGCCAACCATGGGCCAGGGCCAGGCTCCCGGCTGCGGAGACCTCCAGTGAAGCCCATGAGGCCCGGCTGCAACAGCCGTCGGCCTGAAGCCAGACGCCGCCCGGGGCGCCGGCTGGGAGCTCTCCGAGGAGGAAGTGAGGAAGTGGAAGCCGGGTGCTAGTCGGCTCCGCCGACCACACGACGAACTCTGGCAGCACCTCTGCAGCGCGAAAGCGCGGCCTAGGGGGACACGCGACCGAAGCGCGCCCCCGGCCGCAGCAATCCGCCTGTCGCCGCACTGGAAATCGTCTCCATGGCCGCGGGGAGCTGCCGTGGTGGCCACATGATGTTTGCGAGGGCGCCCTCGGCCGCGCTTGGGCGGGGGAGAGGCAGGCTCAACCTGGCGAGCCTTCCCCTTCTCTGCGGCCGAGAACCTCCTCGACGGGGCCATGAAGAAGAAGGAGAAGCAAGGGGGGATGAACTGGAAGGGCGCGCGCCGTTCCGTACTTATGGCCGGCGAAGGCCAACCGCCGACCTCCACGATCGCAGGTAATCATGACCCACTTTGCATGCAGGGACTTGTCCAATCCGTGCAGTTGCCGAGGCGCCATGGGGAAGTGGAGAAGCCCACGTCCAATCAACCGCCACGCGGCGCCCAAGGCCGCAGGCTGTTAGGGCCCGCGGCGCTTCGCTCTTGCCCTTCCGCCTCCCTGCACGGCCAAGTCGGGGCACGCCTTGGGCCCGGGGGCTACTGTCGGCGTTCTGGGAACGGGGGTCCCCAGACTTGCCTGCCTTCGGCCTGCGGCGTGGCTCAAAGGGGGGCCCAGCACGGCCCATCTTCATCAACACAGACCCAAGACCCTCGCGAGGGGCCAAGCCTCGCGGGGCGGATGACACGGAGCTTCCTCAGGCACGGCCTCATCAGGCTGGCTCGCGAGGAGGCAGAGAGATCAAGGCGGGGTACCTCACGAGGTGCCCGTGACGCAAGCCATGACGACCAAAGGCGCCAGGCGGGTGCCAGCCCACGTAGTGTCCTCCTTTCCTCTTTGGTGCAAAGGGGGCAAGCATAGCCGCGGAGTACCGAGGCATCAGGCAAAGGTTGCCATTTCGGTGCAACAAGACCAAGACCATGATGACTGCAAGACGGAGGTCATTGTGGAGCCCAAGACGGCATCACCACCAGAGCTTTGTGTAGGCGAAGACTACTTTTGTCAGGATAGCTAGTACTAGCTGTCCCCCTTAAAATTAGCCCGCCATTGTTGGCTCCCTTCCCGCTCGATATTTGGGAAGAGGACCAGGGCCTCTATAAATAGGACCAGCCACCCACAGGGCAAAGGGGCAGAGAAAGAGGGAGAGTTTTAGGGGGATCGAGACCAGCGATAGAAGAGACAGAGAGAGAAGGGTGACTGAACTCCTCCCAGCAGTTCATCGCCCCAGCCAAGAACAGACCCTCGCGAGGCTGTTCTTCCTTGTATCGCTCATCATCATCAGCCCAAGAGGCAATCCACCACACCACACACTTGAGTAGGGTATTACACCACAACGGTGGCCCGAACCAGTATAAACCCTGTGTCTCTTGTGTTGTTCTTTCCATAGCTTAGATCTTAGCGAGGCGGAGGGCTGCAGGTAGGTAGGAGGCGAAATCTCCACGCGCACCCCAGTGTTCGAACCTCAAGGGTCTGCCGGAACACGAAATCCGACAGAAAGTGAGTGGGAGCACTACAAGATTTCTGATAAGTATATGTGAATGACATATTGTTGATCGAAAATGATCTAGAATTTTCTAGAAAGCATAAAGGAGTGTTTGGAAAGAGCTTTTCAAAGAAAGACCTCGATGAAGCTGCTTACACATTGAGCATCAAGATGTATAGAGATAGATCAAGACGCTTGATAAGTTTTTTCAATGAGTACATACCTTGACAAGATTTTGAAGTAGTACAAAATGGAACAGTCAAAGAAGGAGTTCTTTCCTGTGTTGCAAGGTGTGAAGCTGAGTAAAGACTCAAAACCCGACCATAACAGAAAATAGAAAGAGAATGAAAAGTCATTCCCTATGCCTCAGCCATAGGTTCTATAAAGTATGCTATGCTGTTTACCAGTCCTATTGTATACCTTAGCATGATTCTGGCAAGGGAGTACAATAGTGATCTAGGAGTAGACCACTGGACAGCGGTCAAAATTATCTTTAGAGGACTAAGGAAATATTTCTCGGTCATGGAGGTGATAAAAGAGTTTGTCGTAAAGAGTTACGTCGATGCAAGATTTTTACATCGATCTACATGACTCTAAGTCTCGATCTGGATACATATTGAAAGTGGGAGCAATTAGCTAGAGTAGCTCCGTGCAGAGCATTGTAGACATAGAAATTTGCAAAATACATACGGATCTGAATGTTGCGAACCCGTAGGCTAAACTCCTCTCACAAGCAAAACATGATCACTCTTTGGGTGTTAATCACATAGTGATGTGAACTAGATTATTGACTCTAGTAAACCCTTTGGGTATTAGTAAAATGGAGACGTGAACTAATCACATAAAGATGTGAACTAGATTATTGACTCTAGTGCAAGTGGGAGACTGAAGGAAATATGCCCTGGAGGCAATAATAAAGTGATTATTTATTTCCTTATATCATGATAAATTTTTATTATTCATGCTAGAATTGTATTAACCGGAAACTTAGTACATTTGTGAATACATAGACAAACATAGTGTCACTAGTATGCCTCTACTTGACTAGCTCGTTGAATCAAAGATGGTTAAGTTTCCTAGCCATAGACATGAGTTGTCATTTGATTAACAGGATCACGTCATTAGAGAATGATTTGATTGACTTGACCCATTCCGTTAGCTTAGCACGATGATCGTTTAGTTTGTTGCTACTTCTTTCTTCATGACTTATACATGTTCCTCTTACTATGAGATTATGCAACTCCCGAATACTGGAGGAACCCTTTGTGTGCTACCGAACTCACAATGTAACTAGGTGATTATAAAGGTGCTCTACAGGTTTCTCCGATGGTACTTGTTGAGTTGGCATAGATCGAGATTAGGATTTGTCACTCCGATTGTCGGAGAGGTATCTTTGGGCCCTCTCGGTAATACACATCAATATAAGCCTTGCAAGCAATGCAACTAATGAGTTAGTTGCGGGATGATGTATTACAGAACGAGTAAAGAGACTTGCCGGTAACGAGATTGAACTAGGTATTGAGATACCGACTATCGAATCTCGGGCAACTAACATACCGATGACAAAGGGAACAACGTATGTTGTTATGCGGTTTGACCAATAAAGATCTTTGTAGAATATGTAGGAGCCAATATGAGCATCCAGGTTCCGCTATTGGTTATTGACCGGAGACGTGTCTCGGTCATGTCTACATAGTTCTCGAACCCGTAGGGTCCACACGCTTAACGTTCGGTGACGATCAGTATTATGAGTTTATGTGTTTTGATGTACCGAAGGTTGTTCGGAGTCCCGGATGAGATCATGGACATGACGAGGAGTCTCGAAATGATCGAGCCGTAAAGATCGATATATTGGAAGGCTATATTCGTACATCGGAAAGGTTCCAAGTGATCCAGGTATTTTTCGGAGTACTGGGGGAGTTACGGGAATACGGGAGTACATATGGGCCTTAGTGAGCTTTAAGGGAAAAAGAGGAGAAGCCACGAGGGCTAGCCGCGCACCCCCCATGGGCCTAGTCTGAATTGGACTACGGGAGGGGCTGCGCCCCCTCTTTCCTTCTCCTCCCCCTCTCCTTCCTTCCTCCTCCTCGTACTAGGGAAGGAGGAATCCTACTCCTACTAGGAGGAGGATTCCTCCCCCCTTTGGCGCACCTAGAGAGGCCGACCGGCCTCCCCTCCCTCCTTTATATACGTGGGGAGGGGGGCAACCTAGAGGACACACAAGTTGATCAGTTGATCTTTTAGCCGTGTGTGGTGCCCCCCTCCACCATAATCCACCTCGGTCATATCCTAGTGGTGCTTAGGCGAAGCCCTGCGTCGGTAGCATCATCATCACAGTCTTCACGCCGTCATGCTGATAGAACTCTCCCTCAAAGCTCTGCTGGATCGGACTTCATGGGACGTCACCGAGCTGAACGTGTGCTGTACTCGGAGGTGCCGTGCGTTCGGTACTTGGATCGGTCGGATCATGAAGACGTACGACTACATCAACCACGTTCTCATAACGCTTCCGCTTACGGTCTACGAGGGTACGTGGACGACACTCTCCTCTCTCGTTGCTATGCATCACCATGATCTTGCGTGTGCGTAGGATTTTTTTTAAATTACTGTGTTCCCCACACACCAAATAAGTGACTTGTTCGTGAAAGTCTATCCGCCACCGGCTGATTTCTTCGTCAGGTTCTGGACAACTTTCGAATGTAGTCGTGTGTTCGAATCTTCCCGATGTTTGTTCAGCGATGGCGAGCTGGTGAGCTTTGATCGGTGGCACCGAGGATGGGGCTCGGTGCCCTCTGAGCTTGAGTTTTTAACAAAGCTTACCTTCCATGGCATGCCTCGATGTGCTTGGAACAGCGAGTCCATGAATGAGCTTATCAACAAACTTGGAGGTGAGGTCGTAAGTATGTTTGTTCCTCCAGACAGCTGGCCGCTAACGGTTATGGCATGGATGAAAAAGCCGTCCACCATTCCGAAGGTGATTGGTGTTGAGATATCGGTGCAGGAACCGTGGTTGTACTATTCGTCGCCACCAAGGCCGCTGTGGACCATGTTAGGGATGTACCTATATCGAGTGTTCCTGCATGTCGAAGAAGTGGTCAATCCATCAATCGAAGTCCTGTTGCCGCCGCTGGTGCCAGGGTCCGTCGACGACGTCCATTACAGGAGTCAACGTCAGACTTTCCTGGTGTTGCTCGGAATGATGGATGGCACAGGGCCTACTCCATCGTGCGGTGGAGGCCACTGCTTCTTTGGGAGAAGAGGCAGGGCTGGCTACCTGGATGTGCTCTAATTTGAGGTAACAACTGAATCTTGTCAGATACTAGTTAAATCTGAGCTATGGGTGTGAAGCACTGATGTGCCAGTACATTTGATTGTGACCTGTTCTAATTTTGTGCCTGAACTTTTTTAGAAAGGGTTGTACATCAACTTAATGTGCTAGCAAAACTTATTGTGTTGTCTGTCTGTTTTCTTTGCACAGCATTCAAGATATTTCCCCGTCATTGATAAAGATGACGAACGGTTATGTACGAGTTCATTGGTTTCAACATAGCCCTACCCGTAGCGATCCACTGCTTCCATCCTGATTGTGCCGCCTGCGTGAAATTTTTGTATGCAGGTTCAGTGTGCTATGATGTTCTATATGATTGTGTCAACTATATAAGTTTTTACTGAGCATATGGCTGAAATATGTATTTATAAGCATCGACCGATGGGTCTCTCTCTCTTTGTCTCTCTCTCTCCCACACACACACACACACACAAGTGGGACTCGTTGAATTATTTCTTTGATCGTGACATCTTTTAATTAGGTTCCACTGTAATCTAACTTTTTTCTTAAGTTATTAACTGAGCTTAGTGACTTCAAAAGGTTGTACAAAAGCCTTGTTTGGGCCTTTCCGGCATCGCTCAGTGTGGGCTAAGTAGCCATATTAGGTTGTACTGTACTACACAGGCCTTTTTTCAACATCAGCAATGCAACTGGGCCGAGAGTTGTACACATTATCCGGGTCAACTTCTCCGCCCCGCTGGGCTGCAAACTTTCCTAGGAGGTATGCATTAGTCTTAACAAGAAAATGAACTTTAAGAAATAATAAATGGGATGTAATTATAATAACTAGGCAGTAACTATAAAAAAATGCACCAAAGGCGTAATTAGTTTAAAAATATATTATTTTTGGAATTTAATTTTTTAATTTCATTACTTGTCGCGCGCACAATATTTCGTTGGATTTTAACGTAATACAACTTTATTTTGAAATTATATTTAATCTGACTAGAAATCTCGGATAAAAATATTTCGGATCCCATAAAAATGTGGGAAATTTTTTTGAATTCTGTTTTGAGCGGTTGGTTGAAATTATTAATATTTTTTCTGAGAAATGGTTGAAATTATTAATCGTTGTCCTAGCTAGAAAATGGGGTGTACTTTTAACAAACTGTAAATGGGTTGTAGTAAATTCCATTAGAATTAAAAAATGGGCTGTACATTCTTACAAATCGTAAATGGGCTATATGTTCTCTGCCACACACTTGTGGGCCTTCTAAGTTGACGCGTCCCCCAAAAAAACTAAGTTCACGCGTATGCAAGGCTTTTTCAACAACACACGGTTCTCGCAGCTGTGGCCGTTGGATGTCCATCCAACGGATGTCGTGCTTCTTCTTCAATCTCGGATATTCTTGCTTCAGCCACCCAAAAAATGATTCCTCCCCCTGACATCTAGAGCGCACCATTTCGGAGGCTAACCTATGGGCCTACTAAGTTGACACATACCAAGGTCTTTGTCAACTTAGTCAATACAAACGATTCTAGCTGCAGTGACCGTACGATGTCCATCCAGCGGTCGTAGTGCTTCTTCAACCTCTGGTCTTCTTGCTCCAGCCGCCGAAATTAGCGTCGGTCGTGCTGCGTGCTCCTGCCTCCCGTGGCCGGCTGTGATGCCGCGGAGGCCTCACCGCCCCCTACTACTCCCATCGCTGGCCAGGCCATCCCTCCACTCACCCACACCCCCTGTTATTCTGCGGCGACGGCAGCCTCACACCGCAGCCGAACCAGTGAACCCTCGTACTCCTCTCCGCGCGGGCTTCCACTGCTGCGTCTTCCCCGGCTCCATGTCGTCCCCTTCCTAGGCCTCGCAGTCGTCCACCGCCCTAGTGCTCTTGGCGCGGTGTGGTCAACGTGGTCAAGGAAGGACTTCCATCGGAAGAGTACTGTACGTGGAGAGGCTGACAGCTGGGTCCACGGTGGCCTCAAGGAAGTGCCTCCTTATTACGCGCAAAATAATTATTTCTCCACCTGATAGCAGGGACCCACCTGACGGGCCACCGTATTTCGCGAAAAAAACATTTCCCCCCTAACTATTGGGACCCACCAGCTACATCTTCGCACGCAAGGAAGTGCCTCCTTATTACGCACAAAAAAATGAATACTCCCCTTGCTAGCTGGGACCCAGTATAGTGGGAGGCTGACTTGTGGGCCTACTAAGTTGACGGGGATGGAGGACTTTGTCAACTTAGTCAATATGCACGATTCTAGCTCTGGTGACCGTACGATGTCCATCCAACGGCCGTAGTGCTTCTTCAACCTCTGGTCTTCTTGCTCTAGCTGCCCAAACCAGCGCTGTTCGTGCCTCGTGCTCCTGCCTCCCATGGCCGGCTGCGATGCGGGGGAGGCCTCACTGCCCCCTAGTACTCCCACCGCTGGCCAGGCCATCCCTCTACTCACCCAGACACCCTATTATTCTGCGGCGACGGCAGCCTCACACCGCAGTGAACCAGTGAACCCTCATACTCCTCCACGCGTGGGAATCCACTGTCGCGTCTTCCCCGGCTCCGCGTCGTCCCCTTCCTAGGCCTCGCCGTCGTCCACTGCCCTGGTGCTCTCAGCACGGCGTGGTCAACGTGGTCAGGAAATGGCTTCCATAAGACATGGACCATACATGGAGAGGCTGACAGCTGGGTCCACGGCCGCAGCAAGGAAGTGCCTCCTTGTTACGCGGAAAATAATTATTCCTGCACCTGACAGCTGGGACCCACGAGACGGGCCACCGTATTTTGTGAAAAAAAAACGTTTCCCCCCTGACTGCTGGGACCCGCTAGCTACATCTTCACACGCAAGGAAGTGCGTCCTGGCAAAAAAAATGATTCACCCCCTGACTGCTGGGACCCACCAGCTATATCTTCTCACGCAAGGAAGTTCCTGACAGTCGGGACCCACCTGGTCGAAGCATACGTAGCGTTCTCATTCTGGCCGCGAACGTGTATGTACATACTGGTCAATGTAGAGGCGCGCACGTGTCGTAGTAGAGGCGCGCACATAGCATGTACACGTACGTACATCGGCCAGTGTGCAAGAAAGAAAATACGGCCACGTAAATACATATGGGCGGGTTCTCAAACGCCTACTCATGCATACATACGGCCAGGGCTCGTGTACATGGCTGGGTCAGAACGGAGAAACAACGTCGTCGTCGTGTTCATGGGGAGCCAACCGGCTGGGTCGAAACGGAATGCGTCGTCATGTTCATCGGGAGGGCTTGGACGGAACAGCCGATGGAAACGAGGCCTGGCGTACCGCAGAACGGAGGAAACGGCCTTCTGTTCGACTAGCCATGTTCGAAACGGGATCCTGTTCATCGGGAGGGGTCTGGAGTACCACAAAACGGAGGAAACGGTCCTCCTATGTTCGAAACAAGGGTCCTGTTCATCGGGAGGGGTGTGGTATACCCCAAAATGGAGGAAACAGACTTGTGTTGGAGCGCTACGGTTGAAACGGGGATCCTGTTGATCGGGAGGGGTGTGGCATTCCGTAAAACGGGACTCCACAGGATACAGTTCATCTCCACCATCGACTCCCTCCAGCCTCCATGGGCTACTGTTCATCCACCATCGACCTCCTCCAGCCTCGACCTACGACTATTCATCCACGGGCTCCTGTTCATCCAGCCTCCGTCGCGCGCTACTCCACCGGCTACTGTTCAACCAGCCCTCCCCACAGGCTCCTGTTCAACCACCCCTCCACGGGCTACTGTTCATCCAGCCCTCCACCTTCTACTGTTCATCCAGCCCTCCACAGGGTGGTCCTATTCATCCAGCCCTCCACGAGGTCGTGTTCATCCAGCCCCAACCGGCTCGATTGATCGGGGTCGTGTTCATCTAGCCCCAACCGGCTCGATTGATCGGGGTCCTGTTCATCCAGCCCCAACAGGCTCGATTGATCGGGGTCCTGTTCATCCATATAGAACACCACGGGGTCCTGTTCATCCATATAGAACACCACGGGGTCCTGTTCATCCACCCCCACCAGGAACTGTTCATCCAAACCCCCCAGCAACGCTCACTGTTCATCCAGAGGTAGCATTGATCGGCTTCAGTTAGCAGCAGTAGCGAAGGAATCGCTTGATCGGGTTCAGTTAATAGGCATCGATCGATCGCTCGAGTTCAGTAACACGTAGCCAGCAGTGCAATCGCTCGGGTTCAGTAGGCGAATGCCTCACTCGGGTTCAGTTAGATCCACTCGCCTCGCACCCACACGCGTGCGTGTATGAGAGAAACGCGCATCGCCCGGCCCCAACCACCCACCGTAACCTGGAACACCCTGATATTTTCCTCGCCCTCGCTTCTACCATGGTTTTTTACGCATGGACGGCCCAAAGAATGTCATGCAGCTGCGTCTCCGGCCCACCCAGGACGAAAGTCCCATTTTCTGTCATGATTTTTTTGTCATAGAAGTCTGAGCCCCCACATCTATGATGATACCAGGTTTTGTCACAATTATCGTCAGAGAAGTGTCGTAAGTATGACAGGAAAAAAATTCGTTCGGCCCAAAATGTCACGGATGTGTCTTTTTTGTAGTGTCAGGACGGCGCTCCCTGAGGCCTCGGCCACCCCGCCAATCGGTGGGACTCCCAAGAATGGCGCCCCTGAGGCCACGGCTGCGCCGTCGGGTGACAAAGCTCCTGAGATTCCCCAGCCTCAGGAGGCACAGGAACCCACCGTTGCCTCCTCCCTCGTCGAGTAGCTAGTGTACTTCATTAGCATGGTGTTGTGTGATGCGCGGGCACGCTACCCATGCCACAAAAGCTTTTTCTCGCACTCCTCGTTGCCCCCCGGAAACTGCGTCACTACTTCCAAGACCACCACATCAAGGTTTTCTCAGCCTACCCCTTGGAGAGGGTACTCCGGATCCCTAACGCCGCGGGAAGGGTCGCCGAATGGAACATTGAGCTCCACGCATTCCAGCTGGAGTTCAGCACCACCAGGTTCATCAAGGGTGCGGCCCTCACCGACTTTGTGGTGGAGTGGATTGAAGCCCCTGGCCGAGAAGTGGGCGAGGACTGTTCTCTCGCGCCCGGAGATGAAGCACCGAATGGTTGGGTCATGTACTTTGACGGTGCATTTGCGCATCAGGAAGCAGGGGCTAGAGCTGTGCTCATCTCGCCCACCCAGGACAAGCTCTACTACGCCGTGCAACTCTGCTTCCAGCATGGCGAGAAGGTCTTCGACAACATCGCAGAATACGAGGGCCTAATTGTCGGCCTCAAGGCTGCGGCGGCTCTGGGGGTGAGGCGCCTCACCATCAGGGGCGACTCCCAGCTCCTTGATACGTCTTCGTCGTATCTACTTTTCCAAATTATTTCCCCTTGTTTTGGACTCTAACTTGCATGATTTGAATGGAACTAACCTGGACTAACACTATTTTTAGTAGAATTGCCATGGTGTTATTTTTGTGCAGAAATAAAAGTTCTCGGAATGACCTGAAAATTCACGTAGATCAGTATTGGAATTAACAAAAAATATTGGCGATAGAATCAAGTGAAGGGGGCCCACACCCTGGCCACAAGGGTGGGGGCGCGCCCACCCCCTGGGGCGCACCACCCGCCCTTGTGGGCCCCCTGGACCTCCACCAACCTCAATACCAACTCCATATATTCACTTTTGGGGAGAGAAAAATCAGAGAGAAGGATTCATCGCATTTTACTATACGGAGCCGCCGCCAAGCCCTGTTCTTCCTCGGGAGGGTAGATCTGGAGTCCGTTTTGGGCTCCAGAGAGGGGAATCTGTCGCCATCGTCATCATCAGCCATCCTCGATCACCAATTTCATGATGCCCACCGCCGTGCATGAGTAATCTCATCGTAGGCTTGCTGGACCGTGATGGGTTGGATGGGATTTACCATGTAATTGAGTTAGTTTTGTTAGGGTTTGATCCCTAGTATCCACTATGTTCTAAGATTGATGTTGCTATGACGTTGCTATGCCTAATGCTTGTGACTAGCGCCCAAGTGCCATGATTTCAGATCTGAACCTATTATGTTTTCATGAATATATTTGTGTTCTTGATCCGATATTGCAAGTTGTAGTCACCTACTACGTGTTATGATCCGGCAACCCCGGAGTGACAATACTCGAGACCACTCCCGGTGATGACCGTAGTTTGAGGAGTTCATGTATTCACTAAGTGCTAATGCTTTGGTCCGGTACTCTATTAAAAGGAGGCCTTAATATCCCTTAGTTTCCAATAGGACCCCGCTGCCACGAGAGGGTAGGATAAAAGATGTCATGCAAGTTCTTTTCCATAAGCACGTATGACTATATTCGGCATACATGCCTACATTACATTGATGAACTAGAGCTAGTTCTGTGTCACCCTACATTATAATTGTTGCATGATGAATGCCATCCTACATAATTATCCATCATTGATCCATTGCCTACGAGCTTTTCACATATTGATCTTTGCTAAGTTACTTTTCTGTTGCCACTATTACGATTGCTACAAAACTGCTACTGTTACTTTTGCCACTGTTACCGTTACTTCCATACTACTTTGCTACTAAATACTTCGCTGCAGATATTAAGTCTTTCCGGTGTGGTTAAATTGACAAATCAGCTGCTAATACTTGAGAATATTATTTGGCTCCCCTTGTGTCAAATCAATATATTTGGGTTGAATACTCTACCCTCGAAAATTGTTACGATCCCCTATACTTGTGGGTTATCATGACCTTTTCCTGGCACAGCTGCCGGGGAGCATAGCTCTATTATCTAAGTCACTTGGGATTTATATCTATTGATCACTATGAGGAATTTGAAAGATCAAAGAACCAAGATTTTTCCCTCAACTGCGAGGGGAGGTAAGGAACTGTCATCTAGCTCTGCACTTGATTCCCCTTCTGTTTTGAGTTAACTTGTGACACCTACACCTGCTATTGATTTCGATATGTTGCATGTTATTGATGATGTAACTTCTACTATGCATGATGCTTTTGATGAAACTACTTCTCTGCTTGATGATACTTGCTGTGTTAGAGAGAATGAAATTGCTAAAACAGATGATATTATTGAAACTCGAGATTATGATTCTCCCCCTAGATATGAATTGCCTGTTGTACCTAAGGGTTATGTTGTGGATGAAGAAATTGCTAGAGACTTCTTTGCCTGCAATGATAGAGAGGATCTTAAGACAGTGGTAGCTAAGCTGAAAGAAAAATCCTTGAATGCTAGAACGAAATATGATCCCGCTTTTGCTACTTCACCTATCTTTGTTACTGATAAGGATTATGAATTCTCTGTCAATCCTAAGTTAATTACTTTGGTTGAATCTGATCCTTTGTATGGCTATGAATCTGAAACCATTGTGGCACATCTTACTAAATTGAATTATATAGCCACCCTATTTGCTCATGAGGAAAAATTCACTATTACTATATTCTCAAATTGATTACTTTCTCATTAAAGGGTGATGCTAAGATATGGTTTAATACTCTTGCTCCTGGTTGTGTGTGTAGTACCCATGATATAATTTACTACTTCTCTGCAAAATATTTCCCTACTCATAAGAAACAAGTTGCTTTAAAGGATATATTTAATTTTGTGCAAATCAAAGAAGAGAATCTCCCACAAGCTTGGGGGAGGCTTCCCCAATTACTTAATTCTTTGCTTGATCATCCTCTCAAGAAAAATTAAATACTTGATATCTTTTATAATTGACTAATCGATGCTTCCAGAGACCACCTTGATAGTTGTGGTGGTTGTGTTTTCAGGGAAAGAACTGTTGAGCAAGCTGAATTGCTAATGAATAATATATTGAGTAATGATAATGATTGGACACTTACTGAACCAACTCCTAAGCCAACTCTGAAGAAGAGTGTTATTCTATTTCTTAGTCCTGAAGATATGCAAGAGGCAAATAAATCTATGAAATAAAATGTTATTAAAGTTGAAGATGTTAAGAATTTATCGCCTATTGAAGAAATACATGGTCTTGATAACCCGACACAGGTAGTAGAGGTAAATAGTCTCCGTAGATTTGATGAAGGTGATATTCCTCATAATAAGTCTACTAGTCAATGCTTGGATGAGTTTGATAATTTTATTGTTAAAAAAGAAAATTCCAATGCTTATGCTGGTAGACAATTGAAACGTAATGCTTACATGCCTCACCACTTGAGTGATTATATGAGTAGAACTGTAAAGGATCTTAAGCTTATTAATAAACATGCTTCCATGGTTACAACTCAAGTAGAAAAAGTACTTAGGCACAAGACGATTTGCTTAATGAGTTGAATAGTAAGAATAATGATAATGTTGTTAGGGTTATGACTAGAGGTGGTAAAATGACCTAGGAACCTTTGTATCCTGAGGACCATCCTAAGAGAGTTGAGCAAGATTCTCAGAGAATTAATACTGATGCACCTAGTCCTTCTAATAAAAAGAAAAAGAAAACTAATAGGACTTTGCATGCTAGTGAACCTGATACACCTGAGAATCCCAATGGTATTTCTATTTCTGAAGCTGAGACACAATTTGGTAATGAGCATGAAGCTAGTGATAATGTTAATAATGATGTTCATGTTGATGCTCAACCTAGTAATGATAATGATGTGGAGATTGAACCTGATCTTGATCTTGATAACCCACAATTAAAGGATCAACGTTATGATAAAAGAGACTTTGTTGCTAGGAAACATGGTAGAGAAAGAGAACCATGGGTTCAGAACCCATGCCTTTTCCTCCTAAACCATCCAAGAAAAAGGATGATGAGGATTTTGAGCGCTTTGCTGAAATGATTAGACCTATCTTTTTGCATATGCGTTTGACTGATATGCTTAAAATGCCTCCTTATGCTAAGTACATGAAAGATATTGTTACTAATAAAAGAAAGATACCGGAGGCTGAAATTTCCACCATGCTTGCTAATTACACTTTCAAGGGTGGAATACCAAATAAACTTTGGAGATCCAGGAGTACCAACTATACCAGTGCGTTGGTGCTATACAAACGATTTTTAACCCCTTTTCGCAACGGCATTTGGAACCGTCGCCAAGTGAGTGTTGGCGATAGGGGAGTCCTTCCCACACGACCCAGAAATCATCTGGGATAAGCCCTCCTGGGACACCAAATGAGCTCGTGTGCGATCGGGCGAGGCATCGAAACACAATCATTTCCATAGGTATGTACATCCCACACAGTGAATCACAGAAAAACATTTCTGTAGGTATGTACATCCCACACTGTGAATCCCATAAAAACATTTCCGTAGGTATGTACATCCCACACGGTGAATCCCAGAAAAACATTTCTGTAGGTATGTACATCCCACATGGTGAATCCCATAAGAAAATTTATGTAGGTATGTATATCACACACAATCAATCCAAGGAATACGTTTCTGTTCTTATGTACATCCCACACAGTCAATCCAGGGAAAACGTTTCCATTCGTATGTACATCCCACACAGTTTTATGTGTAGGATCATGTGTGAAAGGTGTAACTATCACACACGATCTACCTTGGTTAACTGTTTGCTTTTATCAACTACATCACACATGATTTGATGAAGAAAATTGTGTGGCATTGGGCTATCCATCACATGCGCTTTTACTGCTAGAATGGTTTGCAAAGTTCCATGACACATTTAGCAGGTTTATTAGTTTACAATTAATAATTCTAGTATTACGCAAATTCACATTTGATATCGACCAGTTGTTTGCCAATTTCATATTAGGCACATAAATATATTATACCATCGCAGTACGATAACTACATGAAAATAGCATAGGACAACATATAGCTAGTTCAACTTCATAAGAACAATAGTAGAACAATATATTCAATTCCCTAATCGAGATCATCCAGGCTCGTCTTATCCACCTCTGCTTTCAGTTCAGTAAGAACTTGTTTTGCACTGGCCAACTGGGAAAGTGCCTCCTCCTTTGCCAACACCATCTTAGCAAAGTTTAATTTAAAAAATCTGAGCTCATTTTCCACCTTCCTCTTTTTATCCCGCATCTTCAAATATTATTCAGCGTTGAAAACACTTTCTCTAAGCCTACGTGTGTTCTCTTCCTCATACATGCTCCAGAGCTTCGCTAGGCACATCTTCAAAGACTGTGGCGACTCTTGATCAACCCACTCCAAGTAAGAACACTTTCGTTCAGCCTATAATATTTAAAACTAGATCAGTAACAATTGTAGGGGAAATGGGTTTATAGAAACATAGAAAATCACCAATGCTTATTTTGAAAAACTGAGAAACATGTTAATTATGACATATGTTCTCAAAAAGATCAATGTGCAAATGAATTAATTGCTACTAAGACAACAACCAACTTCTGGAACATCAGAAGCTATAATTAACTACAACAACGCTACAAATTCTTACTCGTTTACAATAAACAACAAATTGAACATTTTATGAGGAAGGTAGTGCCAAATAATTTTCTAATGGCACCACTGATGAGATGGCAACAATTTAAGATACTAGGTACAAACTATGACACTGTCTTAGGATGTGTTTGGTTGAAGGTGTGGTATGAATGGGTTGGGACCGTGACAGTTTCTGAATCACATCTAACAAATAATTTGTAACAGCGAAAGAGGGTCTAACCTTCTCTGCACATGCTATAAACTTCCTCCTACTATCCACAGATTCAAACGCAACTAACTTCACACATGGAGATTGATGGTGACAACGAGCAGATAGATCTTCAGCCACCCTGCTCCATTCGTTACCACTGATGGTCCTAGGGAGCTACAAGAGGAAGAAATGACTCAAATGGACTGCCGGGTAAAAATCCTTCATTCCAAGTCATAGCCCGAGAGAGAGTAGAGAGGCATACCCGGGTGGTGAAGGAGTCGTCGCCGGAGGAGGAACCGCTAGAGAGGTCTTTGAAGAAGACCATGGCGACCCCGGTGGTAGGATGCGAGACGGCAAGAGCGAGGAAGCAGCTATAGCTTAGGAAGGAAGGAGGAAACATGGGAAATGTGACTTGTGGTCAGAGAGAAAAGGCAGTGGGGAAGGGGGGAGGGGCGGGGTAGATATTTTGGCAGTAGGCAAAAAAATTGGAAATGTGGAGGGAAACTTTGCGCGCGGTCCCGCCGGACCATTCACTTTGAACGATTGTGTGCATTGCAAATTATTCTTCTGCTTTACGCTCATGGGATGAGTTTGATAGTTCAAATTTTGGTGGAAATTTCCCCGGGTACGTCATTGCATAATTTAACATCGATTGCTAATTTGGGCACACAAAAGAGCGTACAACAGACATACCACACTTACTGAATTGAGCAATTTTAGCAATTAAACAAAGCTAGTTGACCTAAACATTGCTCTAACAAAAGACCAGCATTAAAAACAAAGCCTAAGTACGCATAATTTTAACAAATCCACCGCCGCGCCAGCCTATGCATCGCCGGTGTGAGATGAGACGTTGTTGACTTGTCCTGGCGACATGCCGCCGTTGGTGGACTCCGCGTCCCCCCTGCTGAAGTCGACCGCTTTGGTACTCCACCGCCGATTCCTGAACGGACAGGCACTTCTCTACCTCGACCTCGGCCACGCGCAACTCCTCCTCCCGGCGCTCCTCGATCTCTGCTGCCTCCTGCATCTCCAGCTCCCGCTCGGCGACCTCATGAGAAAGCAGGTGCTCCACGGCCAGGGCCGCCTTTTCGGACGTGGGTTTCATGCTGGAGTCTGAGGTGGCATGGAATATCTTGGCATGTGCATCCTCGATCTTGGTGTGGATGGCCTCGACCCGGGCCACGGCGACATCGGCGGCATAGACGGCAGCTCGAGCGCTCTCGGTGTTTGCAGCCGCCGTCGCAACAGCAGCTGCAGTCGTCTCGGCTACTGCAGCTGCCCTGTTGGCCGAAGCGGCCGTGCTCAAGTGGATGCAGTGGCACTCTTGGCGTACGCGGTCGCGCTCTCGGCACAGGCGGCGGCGTTCGGGGGGATGCGTACATCGTATGGGCCTTCACAAAGCATTTCCATGATGTCATCTTTGCAAGAAGGGGGTGCGGGAATGGGGATTGGGATTCGTGGATTCAGGGGTTGCCGGCACTGGAGCAGACGAGCTGGTGAAGCTTAAGGAAGGAGACTTAAATAGACCCAGATATTTTCATTGCAAATGGTTCCTAGAAACCAATTGTGTGTGATGTCATAGATATTTTTTTATTAGCTGTGAAAGACGAATTTGGAGTGAAGTGGCAACGGATGGTGTTTTAAATGTACGAGAAATTTTATAGTACTAATACAACTGTCATGTCAAATTTTGGAAAATTTCAGGTGTCATTTGACCTTTTAAGACATTTAAGTGATTTTTTGGCCATTTAATGACCACAATTGAAATTTCAACTACATGTACATGCAACAGCTAACAATAACGGTTTGAAAACTCATATTTTGTGTACTTGTGTGCGATTTAATTCCATGTGCAGTAAATTGGAAGGAATTTTCAAACATATTGGTTAACGGCTATGACACAATTAAGCATGGAGTGGCATTGCATTTTAATTCCAAAAAATAAAAAAAATCAGAAACACATGAAACCTTGGTTGATGTAATTTCATGCCACCAAGATGATGTGGTAAAAAATTTGGCATGTTTGACGAAAGTTTGGACACACACCCCTCACAAACCGGAGAAATTCACTACAAGGCATGTTGTTCCGAGAGGGAACAATGCATGTTTGATGACAAATGGGAGATAGCTTCCTCTTACGGCCTTCAATTTTTTCTATGTTTAACATGCACTACTACAACCGTAATGTGAAATTTTGGAAAATTCTAGGGGTCATTTGACCTTCTAAAGATATTTAAGTGATTTTCTAGCCATTTAATGACCGCAATTCAAATTTGAACTACATCTACATGCAACGGCTAACCATAATAGTTTGAAAAATCACATTTGTGTACTTGTGTGCGAGTTAATTCCATGTGTAGTAAATTAGAAGGAATTTTCAAACATATTTGTCTCACGACATGGACACATGCATATGTATGCATGGATAGACATGGCATTTTAATATAAAAAAATTAAAAAATATCATAAACACATGCAACCTTGGTTGATGTAATGTCATGCCACCAAGATGATGTGGTAAAAAAATTGGCATGTTTGACGAAAGTTTGGACACACACCCCTCACAAACCGGAGCAACTCACTAGAAGGCTTGTGGTTCTGAGAGAGAACAATGCATGTTTGATGACAAACGGGAGATAGCTTCCTCTTACGGCCTTTAATTTTTTTCTATGTTTAACATGCACTACTACAACTGTAATGTGAAATTTTGGAAAATTCTAGGGGCCATTTGACCTTTTAAAGACATTTAAGTGATTTTCTAGCCATTTGATGACCGTAATTCAAATTTGAACTACATCTACATGCAACGGCTAGCCATAACAGTTTGAAAAATCATATTTGTGTACTTGTGTGCGAGTTAATTCCATGTGTAGTAAATTAGAAGGAATTTTCAAACATATTTGTCTCACGACATGGACACATGCATATGTAGGCATGGTTAGACATGGCATTTTAATTCCAAAAAATTTAAAAATATCATAAACACATGAAACCTTGGATGATGTAATGTCATGCCACCAAGATGATGTGGTAAAAAATTGGCATTTTTGACGAAAGTTTGGATACACACCCCTCACAAACTGGAGCAACTCACTAGAAGGCTCGTGGTTCTGAGAGAGAACAATGCATATTTGATGACGAACGGGAGATAGCTTCCTCTTAGGGCCATCAATTTTTTTCTACATTTAACATGCACTACTACAACTGTAATGTGAAATTTTGGAAAATTCTAGGGGCCATTTGACCTTTTAAAGACATTTAAGTGATTTTCTAGCGATTTCATGACCGTAATTCAATTTGAACTACATCTACATGCAACGACTAACCATAACAGTTTGAAAAATCATATGTGTTTACTTGTGTGCGAGTTAATTCCATGTGCAGTAAATTAAAAGGAATTTTCAATCATATTTGTCTCACGACATGGACGCATGCATATGTATGCACGGAGAGTCATGGCATTTTAATTCCAAAAAATTAAAAAAATATCAGAAACACATGAAACCTTGTTTGATGTAATGTCATGCCACCGAGATGATGTGGTAAAAAAATTGGCATGTTTGACGAAAGTTTGGACACACACCCCTCACAAACCGGAGCAACTCACTAGAAGGCTCGTGGTTCCGACAAGGAACAGTGCATGTTTGATGACGAACGGGAGATAGCTTCCTCTTACGGCCTTCAATTATTTTCTACGTTTAACATGCACTACTACAACTGTAATGTGAAATTTTGGAAAATTCTAGGGGTCATTTAACCTTTTAAAGACATTTAAGTGATTTTCTAGCCATTTAATGACCATAATTCAAATTTGAACTACATCTACATGCAATGGCTAACCATAACGGTTTGAAAAATCATATTTGTGTACTTATGTGCGAGTTAATTCCATGTGTAGTAAATTAGAAGGAATTTTCAAACATATTTGTCTCATGACATGGGCACATGCATATGTATGCATGGAGTGACATGGCATTTTAATTCCAAAAAATTAAAAAAAATCAAAAACACATAAACCTTGGTTGATGTAATGTCATGCCACCAAGACGATGTGGTAAAAAATTTGGCATATGTTTGACGAAAGTTTCGACACGCACACACCCCACAAACCGGAGCAACTCACTAGAAGGCTCGTGGTTCTGAGAGGGAACAATGCATGTTTGATGACGAACAGGAGATAGCTTCCTCTTATGGCATTCAATATTTTTCCACGTCTAACATGCACTACTACAACTGTAATGTGAAATTTTAGAAAATTCTAGGGGTCATTTGACCTTTTAAAGACATTAAAGTGATTTTCTAGCCATTTACTGACCGTAATTCAAATTTGAACTACATCTACATGCAACAGCTAACCATAACGGTTTGAAAAATCATATTTGTGTACTTGTGTGCGAGTTAATTCCATGTGCAGTAAATTAGAAGGAATTTTCAAACATATTTGTCTCACAGCATGGACACATGCATATGTATGCATGGAATGACATGGCATTTTAATTCCAAAAAAATTAAAAAAATCAGGAACACATGAAACCTTGCTTGATGTAATGTCATGCCACCAAGATGATGTGGTAAAAAGATTGGCATGTTTGACAAAAGTTTGGACACACACCCCACAGAAACCGTAGCTACTCACTAGAAGGCTCGTGGTTCCGAGAGGGAACAATGCATGTTTGATGACGAACGGGAGATAGCTTCCTCTTACGGCCTTCAACTTTTTCTACGTTTAATGTGCACTACTACAACTGTAATGATAAATTTTAGAAAATTCTAGGGGTTATTTGACCTTTTAAAGACATTTAAGTGATTTTCTAGCCATTTAATGACCCTAATTCAAATTTGAACTGCATCTACATGCAATGCCTAACCATAACGGTTTGAAAAATCATATTTGTGTAATTGTGTGTGAGTTAATTCCATGTGCAGTAAATTAGAAGGAACTTTCAAACATATTGGTCTCACGGCATGGGCACATGCATGGAGTGCCATGGCATTTTAATTCCAAAAAACTTAAAAATGATCAGAAAAACATGAAACCTTGTTTGATTTAATGTCATGCCACAAGATGATGTGGTAAAAAAATTGGCCTATTTGACGAAAGTTTGGACACACACCCCTCACAAACCAGAGAAACTCACTAGAAGGCTCGTAGTTCCGAGAGGGAACAATGCATGTTTGATGACGAACGGGAGATAGCTTCCTCTTACGGCCTCCTAATTTTTTTCTATGTTTAACATGCACTAATACAACAGTCATGTGAAAATTTGGAAAATTTCAGGGGTCATTTGACCCTTTAAAGACATTTAAGTGATTTTATAGCCATTTAATGACCGTAATTCAAATTTTAACTACATCTACATGCAACACCTAACTATAACGGTTTGAAAAATCATATTTTTGTGTACTTGTCTGTGAGTTAAAAAATCATCACACGATGTAAATATCTGGTGTTCAAAAAAGAAAATGCAAAGATCTGGCAAGACAGCCGGCCCCCACACGATTTGCACTCTATCCTGCGGCTTGAAGTTTGGTAGGTTAGTGGCGGGGATCATTAATCAGACACGGTTCTCTATTGGAAATCGTCAGCTATTATGTTCACACACGGATAATGGCTATTATGTTCACACACAGATTTTGATGCGGGAATCGTGTGTAATTCAAACTACAGTACTCGTAAATTCCGGCGACCGGCGTGTGTACTGTCCCTGTCGATCTAGATTCTAGCGCCAATAAATACTACCTTGCTCACGTCATCCCGCCTACATTCTCATCTACATCCTCCCCTCGACCTCCCTCTCTCTCTCTCTCTCTCTCAAATCTCTGCCATGGCGCTGCCGGTCTGCCCACGCGCTGATGAGGAGTCGCCGTCCCACGAGGACGCTCACTCGAATAGCAGCGACGAGGACCCCTACGCGCCGCCTAATGAGGTTGGACCGAACTCCCCAACTTTGGATTAGTTTTGGGGCCAGTACAATCTTTGTCTATGGAACTCGCTGCCGCCAGCTGAGAAAGCCAGGCAAGTGGCGTTCAAGAAGGAGATGGCGGAGGAGGAATCCCGGTACCAGGCGGCCTGTGAAGCCCGTGATGCCGCCTATAAAAAGGAGGCGGCGGAGCTTTGGGGGCAAGCGCGTCGTCATGACGAGGAGGTGTATGAAGACGGGTACTTCGCGAGGAAGGTCATAGGCGCTGGGCGCCTCGTTGCTGCATGGAGGTGGGCCGATAAGCTCCAGCGTGCCACCGACGAGGAGCTCTGGTGAGCGCCCAACAAAATGGCAAGATCGTTCGCGCGCATCCGCCAGCAAGAGGCAAATCGGTACATCAAGCGCTGCGAGGCGGAGGAGGCTGAGTATTGCCTCCGCACTGGGAAGATGTCATGCACAAGGGAGCTGCTGGCGAGGGGCTTCCGGAATATTGGCCCCAGGAGGGATTATTAGTTTTAGTATTGTTCGTTTTCAATTTTATGCATTGTACCTAGTAGTTAAGTATCATCACGTATATGTGATGATATTATATATATATATATATATATATATATATATATATAATATATACTCTGTGATGAACTAATGAACAATTAATATATATATATTATGAATTACATTTTCTATCTGTTTGTGTATATTAATTTGAATCTAGTTGTTATCATCCCCATATACAGAATGGAAAGCGTATATACACATTGAAATAGAACATATAACAACGGAAAACAGAGTACACACATTGAAACAGAGGAATAACAGAGCAATACTATGATTGTTGTGAACACATAGCTATCCATGTTGAAACAACTCAACAAAATAAAACGCGTCCATGACACCATGACCAGCAACCCTTGCCTACGGTAGCTCTTGGCTCTGCCTGAACTCGTGTAGTCGTTCGTCCAAGCGGTCGACACGCACGTGGTACATCTGGAGCGCGATCTCGAGCTCCAAGTTGGCTATTTCATCAGAGATCACCAGATCAAGGATGCGATGCCCATGTTCCTCTACTACGCCCAGGTGGACACCTGGGCCAAGGAGGCGGTCGAGCCTATGGACCAGCATGTTGGCATCCAGCGGGCCATGAACAAGGCGAACAATGCCACCCATGCTAACGGCGCGGCGGGCGTCTGGTGCAAGTACGGCGATGAGAGCCTCTGCCCACCCCTGGCGAGGAATGGGGTATTCACGGGACGTGTACCCACCTGCGATGTTGTGTCGACAGCAGGCAAGCGCCGATGGATCCGCTCTCGCTCTGCAGCGAGCCGCGCCTCTTGCTCTGCGACGCTCCAACAGTCTTGTTGTGCGGCGAGCCGCAGCCTATCGGCGCGGACGTGCCTAGCTTCCTCTGTGCGTGCCATCGATCATCTTGTGCAGCGAGCTATAGTCTATCGTCACTGACATGCCTACCTTGATCCGCGGCGCTCAAGCGCCATGCACCAAAGGTCTGCTTAACCCTGCTGATGACGCGCATCACGGCGTCATCCATCACGTTGCCGGGGAGCGCCTCGGCCTCGACGGGCCGTGGCACCTGCTAGTTTTCCTCGTCGACGAGGTTGATGGCAGAGGCAGCACTTTGGTGGGTTGGCATGCTTGGAAAAGGTGGATGTGCTATAGGCTGCGCTTGTCGCCTCCGTGCATCATGCGCCACCTAGGTTTATGCGCAATATCACTGGGTGGCGGGAAACAGGTAAGGAACTGGCGGGAAACGATAGCGTGTTCATAAAATGCAATCAATTAATGGAAACTTAGCATAGAAGGAACATCGAGCTAGCACAAGAAGTAGATGATGATCAGATGAACACGGACCACACTAGGGAACCCGTCGGTGATGAATTCATCAATCGCAAACGGTTGAATACTAGCAAGCATTTTCCCAAAACACACACGGCTTATTCCATCACAAATAGGTAGGATGGATCAACTGTATGCCATGTATCGCACATTGTCAAAAAGTAATGCGGTAGACCTTCTTTAACATGTGTTAAAAAACAAGGACCTCGAGGCCAATGGCCAATAGATGTTGTGTAGACAAAGCATATCACATACGTCTTATTAGAAGAAACCGTCTATGTTATTATCGGTCTTCGCACACATTTTTGATTACAGACCTATTTGCCACGTATCACACACATCTTGTTAAGTTGAACCATTTTTGTTCTCATGTCTCAACGCAAATAGTTCATCCGAGTGAACTGCATGTCGTATATCGCACACACCTTGATCTGGCTGACCATTTCTTTTGTGTTTCCTAATCACAAACAGTTCATCCAAGTGAACCGTATGTTGTATATCATGCACACCTTCATCTGGCTGCCCATTTCTTTTGTTCCTCCTCATCGCAAACAGTTGATTGAGCTGAACCGTATGCCCTCCATCGCACATGCAACTAAAATCTGAACCGTGTTTGATGCATCCTCCATCGCAAACGTTTTGCACCTTTTTTGATTGGTTTTTTACACCACTGTTTGCGATTATGGCATTGCACATAGTTTCGTCGAAGGTTCTCTAATCGTAGTGTCGCGTTAGCAGCATCCTATAGTAGTGATGCCACATTAAAAGAAACTATGTTAAAACTGCTTTATGTGATCTCGGAGCTGGTGTTAGTGTTATGCATTTCTCTTTGTATCATAGACTTGATTTGAATAAGTTCACACCCACTAAAATTTCTTTGCAAATGTCTAATAAATCAACTGCTATACCCATCGGTATTTGTGAGGATGTGTCTGTTGTGGTGGCAAATGTTACTATCTTAACGGACTTTGTTGTTCTTGATATTTCTGAGGACGATAGTATGCCAATCATCCTTGGTAGACCCTTTTTGTATACTCCAGGGGATGTTATTGATTGCAACAAATGCAATGTCACTTTTCATGTTAATGGTAATGAGCATACGGTACACTTTACGAAGAAACAACCTCAAGTTCATAGTATCAATTATATTGGAAAAAATTCAACTATTACTATTGGAGGTTTTGAATTTCCTCTTCCTACTGTCTAAAAGAAATATGATATTCTTATTGTTGGGGAAATGCATATCACCGTTGAGGTAACCTAGTGTTATTCGAAAATTCTCCGGGTTTCATGTCATTCGGAAGAAGGTTGTTAATAAGACTTGATCAACCTTGTTAATGGATTCCTTTTGATGGGCTTGAGATGGATGAATCTAGAAGAAACGACTCTCTGTACCCATCTTTTACTTTTTGTTATTTAGAATTAATAAAGCAAAAATAATATTTTCTATTTGTTTTCTGAATTATTCATGAAATAAAAAATGTCCCGAAAATAAAAGTTCTCCAAATGCCCTGAAAATTCAGTATGATTTTTATATAGTATTTAGAATTTCTGGTGCTAAGAACACACCAGGGGGCCTCACCAGCTGGACAAAAGGGTGGAGGGCGCACCCCCTGTCCTTGTGGGCCCCATGTGGGCCCCCTTCACTTATTCCAGCACCCATCCAGTCCTTCTTCCTCCAGAAAAAATCGCTCCATAGCTCAAACTCGTGCTCTTGCTCATCTTGCTGCCATTTTCGATCTCCTTGCTCAAAGCTCCATTCAAAAAACTACTTTGGGGGATTGTTCTTCGGTATGTGACTCCTCCAATGGTCCAATTAGTTTTTTTCTAGTCCTTTATTTATTGCAAATTTTTGCTTCTATGGTGACCCTGTTCTTAAGCTTGCATGTCAAATTTATATGGTCCAAAGTAGTTTTGATGCATGATATAGCTTCTAGGCACTTGTAGGAGTAGTTGCAATCAATATTGTTGAGTTTGGTTCACTTTTATTTTGAGTCACTAAAAATTTCAGAAATTTTTAGAGGAAGAAAATGATAAGGAGATTGTTGAGAGGCTCCTCGAGACGGGGTTCGAAGGAAAAGGAAAACAAGGAGAAGGAGAAGCCCAAGTATAATCTTCCTCGTGCCGTGGAGATTCGGTCGTGTGGATGGCCATGTGATGCATTCTTGCAGGCGGATGGAATTTATGACGATTTCTATTATTTGGCTGAGAATGCAGGCATCACCGACTTCCTCCTCGACCAGTGTGATCAGTATCTCCTACTCATGAATACTTTCATGCAAAATTTTCATTTTCATGCTAGGAGATCACCACCCATGGTAGACTTTTACTTATATGATGAGTACAAGGAAATGACGCTTTATGACTTCTGTGAAGTTTGTAAATTACCTTATGAGGGTAGCGTCGAGGAACCACATGCTAGTGATGTGGGAGATATTATTAATGAAGTCACCGTAGGGGAAAGGAGAAGGGTGTCGGAAGCAAGAGTGGCTAGTTTACATCCTGTTTTGCGCTACTACTCATTGTTTGCTGGGAGATGTTTAGTTGGTCGTGGGGAGAGTGGAGGCCTTAGTGCTCCTGACCTTGCCATTTTGCGCCATGCTTTACTTCGTGATAGAACTTTCAGTTTAGGCGTTATGGTTGCTTAAAAGTTAAGTTTAAACCATGCAAAGGGTCCTATTTTCGGAGGTATCTTAGCTTCCCGCCTTGCTAGACGCTTTGAGATACCCATTAGGCATTATGAAAAAGAGGAGAAACTGCTACCCACTATATATTTAGATTATGACAGCATGGTAGCACATAAGTTTATTCGCCATGATGAGGAAAAGAGACTCATTTATAACTTGATATTTAGCGAAGATTCTTGTGAGATTATTACCTTGCCTGCACCTACTTTATTCAATATTCATTCAGGCGGGTACTTCGTTTTGCCCGCGGACATTTATGCATACTGGGAGGGACACGATCCCCAGCTCCTGAGCCAGAGCCATCACCTAATCCATATCAGGAGTCTATTTATCAGTGGGATCCACAGGAGCTCGCTAACCAGTGGAACCCCCAGAAGCATGGGGGAGTACGTATTTCTCACTGACATTACATTCATGTTCACACACTCATTTCAGTTGTCAGTGTTCATACTTTTTCATTGTATTATCCATGTTAGTTTATTTGCTTTTCCCGCTTTCTTCTTGTGTGTCTAATAAACCTTAAGAAAAACCAAAAAAATTAGTTGTAGTTAGTTCACTTTCCATGCATGCTTAGTTGTAGTATTAAAAGAAAACTCAAAAATATTTCTCGTTCTTCTTTTGCTTGTCGGGAGCTTTCCCATGTAAATAGTTTTTCTCGTTCTTGTTTTACTTTCTTCAGAAAAACAAAAACTCAAAAAATATTCTAGTGTGTTTCTTTGAAATTCTGTTCTTTTCTTTGGGGTCGAGAGGAGAAGGCCACGATGAAAATGTCGAGTGGCTTTCATAAGCATTCGTGTTGATCTAACAAAGAGCCCATATTACCTTGTCTTCTCCTTTGAATAAATGTTTGTCGATTCCAGCTTAGTCCAATGCACATGCACTATTATTATTATCCACACCGTACGGCCGCGCAAGTGAAAGGCAATAATGGCGATATATGATGAAATCATTGTGATGAGGAAAAGCTGGTATGAACTCGACCTATCTTGTTTTTGTAAATATGATTAGTTCATCGTTCTTGATTCAGCATATTATGAATGAAACATGTTTGTAATAACATTTAGAGATTATAGTTACTCATGCCATGCTTAATTAGCTAGGAGCTTATAATGGTTTACCTTGAGTGCCAACATGCTTTTAAAATGGTTGTGATGTAGTATGATAGGATGGTATCCTCCTTTGAATGATTCGACTGGCTTGACTTGGCACATGTTCACGCATGTAGTTGAAACAAAATCAACATAGCCTCTATGATATTTATGTTCATGGTGATTTATATCCTACTCCTGCTTGCACTCAATGTTGGTTAATCTCAATGCATGTTTATGACTGTTGTTGCTCTCTAGTTGGTCGCTTCCCAGTCTTTTTCTAGCCTTCACTTGTACTAAGCAGGAATACTACTTGTGCATCCGCTTCCATAAACCCCAAAGTTGTTCCATATGAGTCCACCATACCTTCCTATTTGCAGTATTTACCTACCGTTCCAAGTAAATTTGCATGTGCCAAACTCTAAACCTTCAAATGATAATCTGTTTTGTATGCTCGAATCACTCATGTACCAACTAGGGCTGTCAATATCTTCCATGCTAGGTGGGTTCTTCTCACGATGTGTGGACTCCGCTCATCATTCACGAGAAAATGGCCGGTAACAGGGATGCCCAGTCCCATGCTCAAATCAAATCAAAATAATTGCAAACAATACTCCCCTAGGATTGTTGTTAGTTGGACTGTACCCGTTGTTTCAGACCAGCCATGAAGTGTGCTTGTTGGTGGTGGGGGAGTATTTACCATTCTGTTTGGGAACCGCCTATAATGTATGTAGCATGGAAGATACCGAGATCTCTTGGTTGTTATGGTGACTATGGAAGCATACCGCTCAAAATATTATTTATCTCTATTCCAAAACTCGAGCTCTGGCACCTCTCCAAATCCCTGCTTCCCTCCGTGAAGGGTCTATCTATTTACTTTTATTGCCGAGTCATCATCCTCTTATAAGAAGCACCAGTTAGAGAGCACCACTGTCATTTATATGCATTGCTATTAATTTATATTGAGTGTGACTGTGACTGGATCTCTTTTACCATGAATTACAATCTAGTGATTCCTTGATCTTCAGAGGTGCTTTGCATTTATGTTTTGCGGTCTCAGAAACGGCTAGCGAGATACCATCTTGTTATATCATATCATGATTGTTTTGAGGAAGTGTTGTAATCCGAGATTTATTATTATTGCTTGCTAGTTGACTATGCCATTGATATGAGTAAACGTGAGACCTAAATTTTATTGTGAATATGGTTAGTTCATAATCTATGCTGAAAACTTGAATGCTGGCTTTACATATTTGCAACAACAAGATCAAACAGAGTTTGCAAAATGTTTTCTTTATCACTTTCAGTGTGTCAACTGAATTGCTTGAGGACAGGCAATGGGTTAAGCTTGGGGGAGTTGATACATCTCCGTCATATCTACTTTTCCAAACTCTTTTGCCCTTGTTATGGACTCTAACTTGCATGATTTGAATGGAACTAACCTGGACTGACACTATTTTCAGCAGAATTGCCATGGTGTTATTTTTGTGCAGAAATAAAAGTTCTCGAAATGACCTAAAAATTCATGGAGATCAGTTTTGAAATTAATAAAAAATATTGGTGAAAGAATCAAGTGAAGGGGGCCCACACCCTAGCCACAGGGGTGGGGGCACGCCACCTGCCCTTGTGGCCCCCTTGGGCCTCCACCGACCTCAGCTCCAACTCCATATATTCACTTTTGGGGAGAAAAAATCAGAGAGAAGGATTCATCGCATTTTACAATACGGAGCCGCCACCAGGCCCTATTCTTCCATGGGAGGGCAGATCTCGAGTCCGTTTTGGGCTTCGGAGCGGGGAATCCATTGCCATCGTCATCATCAACCATCCTCCATCACCAATTTTACGATGCTCACCGCCGTGCGTGAGTAATCTCGTCGTACGCTTGCTGGACCGTGATGGGTTCAATGAGATTTACCATGTAATCGAGTTAGTTTTGTCAGGGTTTGATTCCTAGTATCCATTATGTTCTAAGATTGATGTTGCTATGAGTTTGCTATGCCTAATGCTTGTCACTAGGGCCCGAGTGCCATGATTTCAGATATGAACCTATTATGTTTTCATGAATATATTTGTGCTCTTGATTTGATATTGCAAGTTGTAGTCACCTACTACGTGTTATGATCCGGCAACCCCGGAGTGACAATAGTCGGGACCACTCCCAGTGATGATCGTAGTTTGAGGAGTTCATGTATTCACTAAGTGCTAATGCTTTGGTCCGGTACTTTATTAAAAGGAAGCCTTAATATCCCTTAGTTTCCAATAGGACCCCACTGCCACGGGAGGGTAGGACAAAAGATGTCATGCAAGTTCTTTTCCATAAGCATGTATGACTATATTCGGAATACATGCCTACATTGCATTGATGAACTGGAGCTAGTTCTGTGTACCCTATGTTACAACCGTTGCATGATGAATGTCATCCGACATAATTATCCATCATTGATCCATTGCCTACGAGCTTTTCACATATTGATCTTTGCTAAGTTACTTTTCTGTTGCCACTATTACGATTGCTACAAAACTGCTACTGTTACTTTTGCCATTGCTACCGTTAATTCCATACTACTTTGCTACTAAATACTTTGCTGTAGATAATAAGTTTTTCAGGTGTGGTTGAATTGACAACTCAGCTGCAAATACTTGAGAATATTCTGTGGCTCCCCTTGTGTCGAATCAATAAATTTGGGTTGAATACTCTACCCTCGAAAATGGTTGCAATCCCCTATACTTGTGGGTTATCAAGACTCCTCGTCAACTTCTCCAACAAGGCGTACAAGCCAAAGGATGAGCACATGGAGGCATACCTTGAGGAGGTACGCAAAATTGAGAAATGATTCTTAGGCTTGGAATTGCAGCACGTGTCGTGTGGCACGGACAAGGAGGCATACGACATCGCCAAGAGGGCGTCCCGACATCAACCTCAAGAGCCTATCGTCTTTGAGGAGCGGCTCTTCAAGCCGTCAGCAGCACCCCCCCC
>NC_041386.1:153738975-153792941 GCF_002162155.2 Triticum dicoccoides | reverse complement strand
ATCGCCTCAGGAGGAGCTCCCCCCGGCGCCCCCCTCAGGCACCCCAGCTTGCGGCCCAACCTCGGGAGCCCGCCTGCTCCTTGCGCTCGAGCCTCAGGAGGGGTGCCATTCCGAGGAGTTCAAGGCGTACCTGCTCCGAGGCGCCTTGCCGGAGAAGGAGGAAGACGCGGAGCATGTGGCCCGCCAGGCCACCATGTACTGCATCCAGGATGGTGAGGTCTACCGAAGGTGCCCGAACAATGTTTCTCAATGATGCATCTCCAAGGAGCAGGGATGCGAGCTGCTAGCCGACATACATGACGGGGACTGCGGGCATCACTCCTCATCATGCACTCTCATGGGCAAGGGTTCCTGTGATGGCCTGGCTTATTAGGGGTGATAGACTACTCATATTAATAATGAATTCCTTCTTTTCTGGGAGCCCATTCGGACAGAACTCCAAAGTTAAGCGTGCTCAGCTTGGAGTAGTGTCAGGATGGGTGACCGACTGGGAAGTTGCTCCCGGGTGCGCACGAGTGAGGACAAAGTGCGCAGAAAAGACTAGTATTGATCTGTGGGGCCAGTCTAGATCCCGCCAGGAGTAACGACCACTGGCGGATGTGTCCAGGGCGTTACAAGTTGGTATCAAAGCCGACCCTCGCGGTTACATGGATGGTTGCGGAAAGGTGCGCGGTCTTGTTGTTCATGATGTTTGTGACCCGTCGTGGCACACGGCATGGTACATGTACCAGACTGGATGCACAGACGTATGTGCCAAGAGGGAACGTTCGTGTGGCCCGACGAGGACGTCAGTTCCTCTGAGTGGGGGTGTATGTGATGACCTGGTTTATTAGGGGTGATAGACTACTCATATCAATAAGAAATTCCTTCTTTTCCGGGAGCCCATTCGGACAGAACTCCAAAGTTAAGTGTGCTCAGCTTGGAGTAGTGTCAGGATGGGTGACCGACCGGGAAGTTGCTCCCGAGTGCGCACGAGTGAGGACAAAGTGCGCAGAAAAGACTAGTATTGATCTGTGGGGCCAGTCTAGATCCCGCCAGGAGTAACGACCACCGGCGGGTGTGTCCGGGGCGTTACAAGTTGGTATCAAAGCCGACCCTCGCGGTTACACGGATGGTTGCGGAAAGGTGCGCGGTCTTGTTGTTCATGACGTTTGTGACCCGTCGTGGCACACGGCATGGTACATGTACCAGACTGGATGCACAGACGTATGTGCCAAGAGGGAACGTTCCTGTGGCCCGACGAGGACGTCAGTTCCTCTAAGTGGGGGTGTATGTGATGGCCTGGCTTATTAGGGGTGATAGACTACTCATATCAATAAGAAATACCTTCTTTTCCGGGATCCCATTCGGACAGAACTCCAAAGTTAAGTGTGCTCAGCTTGGAGTAGTGTCAGGATGGGTGACCGACCGGGAAGTTGCTCCCGGGTGCACACAAGTGAGGACAAAGTGCACAGAAAAGACAAGTACTGATCTATGGGGCAGTCTAGATCCCCAGGAGTAACGACCACCGGCGGGTGTGTCCGGGGCATTACAACACGTGGGAGATATAGCTGCATCGTGGGTGTTACAAGTTGGTATCAGAGACTTCCCCGACTTAGGAGCCCCCTGCTTGATCGAATCACTAACGTTGTTGAGTCTAGAAAAAATATTTTGTGTTTTATAGGATTATATATATATCGGAGAGTAGGATTCTTTTACTCCTCAGTCCCTTCATCGCTCTGGTGAGGCCTCCTGACGTAGAGTTTTGACTCTTCTCTTCTCAAATTTCACAAAAAAAATTTAGGATCACGCGGGTCTCTTGGAATCGTTTCGATGGTTTTGTGACGAGAACATTGTTCTTGGTGCCTCCTGACATTTAGGGGTTGTGGCAGTGTCCCGGGGAGTTGAGCTCCGAGGTGTTGTCGTCACAATTTTATCGTTGCAGTTCTAGAATACCTGAGTTCGCCGACATAAAAAATCTCCTTTATGCAGTTGTTGGTGAGATAAGCTCGACGCCACCGAGTACTAGGGCGGGAGTTCGGGAGTATTGCCATAACTCGTATAATGGATGCTTTTCGAAGGTTGAGGTAAATGATTTCCGAAGTTTTACTGGTTATGTGTTGAAGGATGGATACAGCTGGATGTAGGATTTGCTAGTTTTGGGTGAGATATTATGCTTCCCATGTATCCCCAACACCTGATTGCATAACCAGAAAGTTTCAGGAGTTTATAAGTGGGAATTCAAGTATATCGTAGGATATCTTTCCAACAGACACATGATACGATATGGGGTCTATCATATGTTTGTTTTCGGCTTATTTTGCAAGCCAATCCTTTGTTTTGTTTTGATTTGTGGTATTCGAGTTGCTTCGAAGTCAAATGTTGATTCCCTACCATTCCTAAGTGGTGTTCTCATATTCCTATGTGAATACTAATCCTCCATGGTAATCGAGATTTTCATGTCAATTCTTTTTCAACTGGCGTGTTTCTCTTCAAGTGGATCCGATCATTTCAACATCCGCAAGATCAATTATCATTTCTTCTCAACGGTGCTCATTTCATCTGTCCCAAGCCGCCTTTGTTTTTTCCCGCCCTCCCACCCTTTTCTTCAAGGACTCAGATTTCTTTATCAAGTAGCCATCATATGGATGTGAAGCCTCTTTACTCCTCTCTTTCAGTGTTCTTATCCGGTGATTCTCAGGAAGATTCTAATGGAGTTTCATGTTCATCATTCTTCATTCTTTTCCTTCTCTGGTGGTTCCAACTCAAACCTTTCAGGGTTGATCATATTTTTTTCCTCGTTTCAAATGTTTTCCCATGCCGGTGCACCTCTTAATCATCCACCTCTTGCTATTCTTGTTTATGTGGAGCACTGAAGATATCACAGAAGATTCAAGTTTCTATTCGTAATCCTTTCAAGTTCTTTTGAGGATGTTATCTCATTCATGTCATTTAATTCAACCGGCGCAATCTATCTTTTAAATCGTTTAACAGTGTATCTTTTGAGTGGGCCCTAACCCACAGGTCTTTTCCCAGGATCTTACCGGACTCTTCTAATTTTTCCCGGAGTTATTTTCAAATTCTTTTCCAAGTTGACGTAAGAATGAATTATCATTAATCTTATGTCTTTCACCAAGATCTTTCAAATTCTTTTCATTGTTGGTTCAACCTTTCCATTCATCATTCCTGAGTGTCATCAACAATTCATGGTGGTGTTTCCCGTTGTCATTCTCAACAGTTGAAAACTGAAGAAGATTTTTCTCTCAATCTTGCTCCATTCTCTTCAAGATTCATGGTTCTAGCTTGCTACCATCCTCTCAGAATTGTTTTGATTGTGAGAATTCTTTTCACCTATCCGGAGCAATTCAGGAGTCTTTTTAGTTTGATTCTCCGGAGCCCATCATCTCAGAATTATTCATTCCAGCTTTCAGCTCTCGTTCTCCAAATCTTACCGGTGCATCATTCAAGTATTCTCTAATCAGTTCGCGATCTCTTCGTTCTCTTGCATCTTGATTCACTCAAGTATCTTCGTTCATTTTCAATCCTTACGGTGGTTCGTTCAAATTTTCTCTTCTTTCATTATCATATTAATTCATTCGTTCTTTCCAATCCTACCGGTGGTTCATTGAGTTTACACGATATCTCTCTTAAACCTTTCTATGAGAATAAGGGGTATGCCAAATCCGTTTCTTGTCAACAATTTAAATTGGTGAAGGATAAGCATTATGTAATTCTTATTCTTGTTTCATCCAAGTTATTAATTCCTTATTCATGGAGGTTCATCAAAATTCTTGATTTCTTTTGTTCATCTTTCTTTTCCGGAGTTCCAAGTTTTCTGCTTTATATCGTCGCAAAGATCCATCTAAATCATTGCAAGGCTTCAATCTTATTCTTTTCATCCTTCAATTATTTTGCATCATTCTTTTGTTACTGGAGTTCTTCGAGAGATTCTTCATGGTGGTTCATCAAGGATTTAAATTCCTTCTCGAAGTGTTCATCGAGATTCTTTTCAGAGGTGTTCAAGTATTCTTCATCTTGCATTCCGAAGTGCAATCCTTTCTATCTTATCTTTTTCAGGTGGTGTTATGTCTTTCTTAACAATTTTCCCTTCATGCTTCATGATTCAAAAGTTGTCAGGAATGAGATAATTAAATCCATCAATTACTTCGTTGGAGTATTTTGGTATAGATTTCACCAAAAGTCTTCCATTGGGAATGTTGCTATTGTGGTGCTTATCAATGATCCAATCTTCTCCTTCCTATCTCGATGAATAAGTTTTTTTCATCTCTTCTTTGTTCCCGATCAATCTTTGTTTTTTCCGTTAATGGCAAGTTGTCACCTCATAATTTTGAGAAGTCTTCTATAAGCCCACATAAAGCTTATCATTTTCGTTGTTGCTTTTCCAACTACTCCGTTATAACCTTCTTGGAAGGGTGATCTCCAAGCTCACTTTGGCATAAGTTGGCCTTTTCTTCTCCATCTTGTCATTTCAATGATCTATAGTCTTTCTTCTTCCGGAGGCATTGTGATGTTTCTCATCAACTCAAGTTCTGAGGATCGTGTTCTTTTCGTGACTATCCATTTAACCGGAGTGTTGTGCCCTCTTCTCAAGTTTCTTCTCGCTATATCAAGTCTTGCATCTCTTTTCAACCAGAGTGCTGTCCGAATTTGTTCTTCCTTGTTTCTCTTTTCTGACGGAGATAGTTAACTTCGTTCATCTCCGTTGTATTCTTTTCTCGAAATTATTTAACATCTCAAGGTTCTTTGGTTTCACTCATTTGTCAAAGAAGCAACTTAGTTTTACCTCTTATCTTCCTCTTCCTTTCCCCTCTGGTGCCATCCTAGATCTCGGGACGAGATCCTTTCGTAGTGGTGGAGTGTTGTAATGCCCCGGATACAACTTTCCATATTTGTACTCCGACTCTTGCCTTTTCCGGAGATGCGATATGATTTTCCCTTCGTGGTTGGGTTTGTTTTTGTTTTGCTTTTGTCCATGTCATGCATTTCATATCATGTCATCATGTGCATCTCATTTGCATACGTGTTCGTCTCATGCATCCGAGCATTTGCGATCCGACACTCCTACGTCCCCCAGCACCCCCTTTTGTCTCTTTTCGTGAGCGGGTGTTAAACATTCTCGGAATGGACCGAGATTTGCCAAGCGGCCTTGGTACACCACCGGTAGACCTCCTGTCAAATTTCATGCCATCTGGAGTCCGTTTGATACTCCAACGGTTAACCGGGGAACCGGAAAGGCCTCGTGTGTGTTGCATCCCAACACCCCTCCAAAGTCGCCCAATAACCCATCCAAACCCCCTCCATCCTCTCGGCCGTTCGATCACGATCGCGTGGCCGAAAACCGCACCTCATTTGGACATTCCAAACTCCTTCTAGCTATAAATAGGTGCCCCCACCTCCATTTTCGCGGACGAAACCCTAAATTTCTTTCCCCGCTGCCGCCGGACATGTCCGCCCCTCGCCGGACAAAAATCGCCGCCGCCCGCACCAACGAGACGCCGCCACATGTCAGCGCCGCCTCCTCTCCACCGTGCCCCGCCGCGGCCCGGGTCGAGCCCCCCGGCCCGCATCGCCGCCCGACCGCGCCCGCGGTCGCCCGCCTCCTCGTGCCGCATCCCGCACCCTGCCGCGGACTCCGCCGCTCCGCCCGGCGGCCGCCGCCTCTGCGCCAGCCCCGACACCGACCAGCCGTGCCACCGCGCCGACCGGAGCTGCGCGCCGCCGCAGTGCCTCACCGGCGCCCCTCTCCGCCACATCGCCTCCGTCCGAGCACTCCGGCGAGCCCCCTAGCTTCAGCCACCGCGAGGATTTCTCCGGCCACTCCTCTCCTGTGAACCTCGAAGTCCGCGCCGCCCCAGATCTAGATCTGGAAAACCCTAGGGTTGACCTCGTTTTTCTCAAAGTCTGCAATATTTTCATGCACTATTCATCATGCCATAACTTTGTGACCGCAACTCCTTTTTGTGCGTGCAATATATCAAAATGTTCATCATGATGTGCTCTTCATTTTGTTCCATTGTGCCATGCTTGTTTGAGTCCATCTTGATGCCCAAATAGTTGATGCAAAAGTGCTATAGAATGTTAGGTTCTGATTCTTATCAGATTATGAGCATTTGTCATTTTTGCTACATTTGTTGTGTGCTTCATATGGGCATGAGCTCTACATGTGTTTTGGGCTATGCCATGCCATCTTTACAGGGGTGTATGCCATGTATTTTTGTGATCAATGTGGTGACTAGCACAATCATGCAAAGTAGCTCTCGTGATATTGCTGATTTCAAAGACTTTGAATTTCACTAAGTCATTTCCCTGCTGTTATTTTTATGCCATGTATTCATGTTGCTACAGTGAGATCCATGCTTCTTTTGAGTATGTTCAGTAAGGATGATTTGGACATATGGTTATGCCCTAACCATCCATGCCCCTGCTTGCAATTATGGAGTGCCCTAGCATGTTTAAATATTGCTCTACTTTTGCTATAAAATGTTCCTGGCAGATTGTTTACATGTTAATCAATTTTTCCAAGGTTATTGTAGTTGATCCATGCTTTCTATGAGCTTGTTATTGCTTTGGTTAGCTTCATGAACATGCCATCTTGCTGATGCTATGCTTATATTGTCATGCAATGCCTTGTGGTGAGTGAATCGAGCTTGCAAAGATGCCTTCATAATTTTGTTTGTGCCATGTCTACTTTTCTGCTAAGTCTGAATCTGTTAACGGAACTTGCTATGTTTACATGGGTGTCATCATATCTTCTGATCCTTTTTGGCTTATGGTCAGGAAGGGACTTTTGTTCTATGCTTTGAGTAGATTCTTTCCATGCCTTTGTGTGCTGTGATATGTTCCTGTAGCATGTTGTTATCTTGCTCTAAACATTGCTTCCTGATGTTAATTCCTGGCATGTTGTTATTTTCACCAAGTCTGTGATGCTGATATCTTTTGTACTTTTGCCATGCTTGTTTCAACCTGCTCTTGTCTGATTTAGCGGTAGCTCAGTGTTCATCTTTTGTCAAGCATCTTGAGTAGATCACTGCCATATGCTTTGTTGTTATGTTGGAGTGTAGTAGCATAGTTTCTTGTTGCATTCTAGATGGCATTGTGTTGTTAATCGTAGAATTGTGCCATTATTGTTTTGCTTGCCATTTGCAAACCGTGCATCCGATTCCGGTGATCTTTATATCGATTTCAACCGAAATCAACTCATATTTCCAGTGGCATACTTGGTTTGCCAAGTTGAGGCATGTTTCAACCTTCTCCTTCCAGAGCACGCATATGCATTGCATATCACATCCCGCATATCATGCCATGTTTTGCATCATGTTGCTTGCGCATTGCACTATGGTTGATTGTTGTTTCCTTTGCTTGTGTTCTTGCTTTGGGTAGAGTCAGAGACGATTACGTGATCGAGGAACCCGTTGATTACGCTTACGAGGATCAAGTTTTCGTCAACTCGGAGAACTTTGCAGGCAAGATGACCATACCCTCGAAATCACTTCTATCTTTGCTTGCTAGTTGTTCTCTCTATTGCTATGCCGTGATACCTACCACTTGCTATATCATGCCTCCCATATTGCCATGTCAAGCCTCTAACCCACCTTTTCTAGCAATCCGTTGTTTGGCTATGTTACCACTTTGCTCAGCCCCTCTTATAGCGTTGCTAGTTGCAGGTGAAGATGGAGTTTGTTCCTTGTTGGAACATGATTATTGTTGGGATATCATTACTATTATATCTTGTCTATTTAATGCACCTATATACTTGGTAAAGGGTGGAAGGCTCGGCCTTATGCCTGGTGTTTTGTTCCACTCTTGCCGCCCTAGTTTCCGTCATACCGGTGTTATGTTCCTTGATTTTGCGTTCCTTACGCGGTTGGGTTATAATGGGAACCCCTTGACAGTTCGCCTTGAATAAAACTCCTCCAGCAAGGCCCAACCTTGGTTTTACCATTTGCCACCTAAGCCTTTTTCCCTTGGGTTCCGCGGACTCAAGGGTCATCTTTATTTTAAACCCCTGGGCCAGTGCTCCTCTGTGTGTTGATCCAAACTAGAGCACCGTGCGGGGGCGTCCCTTGGCAACTTGGGTTACGTTGGCTCCTGTATGCTTAGCTTATCCGGTGTGCCCTGAGAACTAGATATGTGCAGATCCTATCCGGATTTGTCGGCACAGCGGGTGGTCTTGCTGGTCTTGTTTTACCATTGTCAAGATGTCTTGTAACCGGGATTCCGAGCCTGATCGGTCTTCCAGGGAGAAGGAATATCCTTCGTTGACCGTGAGAGCTTGTGATGGGCTAAGTTGGGACACCCCCACAGGGTTTTGAACTTTCAAAAGCCGTGCCCGCGGTTATGGGCAGATGGGAATTTGTTAATATCTGGTTGTATAAAACTTGACACTTAACTTAATTAAAATGAATCAACTGAGTGTGTAGTCGTGATGGTCTCTTTTCGGCAGAGTCCGGGAAGAGAACACGGTCTCGTGTTATGCATGAACGTAAGTAGTTTCAGGATCACTTCTTGATCATTATAGCTTCTCGACTGTGCTTTGCTTCTCTTCTCGCTCTCATTTGTGTAAGTTAGCCACATATATGCTAGTGCTTGCTGTAGCTCCACCTCACTACCCCTTTTCCTACCCATAAATTTAAATAGTCTTGATCGCGAGGGTGTGAGATCGCTGAGTCCCCGTGACTCACTGATTACTTCCAAAACCAGATGGAGGTGTCGCTGATGCCAGTGCAGGGGACGCGACTGAACTCAAGTGGGAGTTCGACGAGGATTCGGGATGTTACTATGTTTCCTTTCCGGACGATCAGTAGAGGAGCCTAGTTGGGGCGATCGGGGATCTTTGCATTTGGGGTTGTCTTTCTTTATTCGGTTCCGTAGTCGGACCTTGATTGTATTCTGGATGATGTAAGGTTATATTTATGTATTGTGTGAAGTGGCGATTGTAAGCCAACTCTTTATCCCTTTCTTATTTAGTACATGGGATGTTGAAAGATTACCCCTCTTGCGACTTGCCTACTATGCGGTTATGCCTTTAAGTCGTGCTCCGACATGTGGGAGATATAGCCGCATCGTGAGTGTTACAGTTCCACAGCGGATTCTACTGGCACACGATGCTTAGTGATGCCACTGAGTTGGTAAGATCTTGTGAGGCCTGTCAGTTCCATTCCATGCAGATCCACCAGCCCGCTCAGGGCCTCCAGACCATCCCACTCTCGTGGTCATTTGCAGTCTAGGGGTTGGACATCCTAGGCCCGTTCCCTCGAGCGCCCGAGGGCTACCGCTATGTCTACGTCGCCATCGACAAGTTCACCAAGGTGGCACAAGTGGAGGTCCTTCGCACCATCACAGCTGGCTCGGCCGTCAAGTTTGTCAAGGGCCTCGTGAGCCGTTTGGGGTTCCTAACCGCATCATCACTGACAATGGCTCACAGTTCACGAGCAACCTTTTCAAAACATATTGTTCTAATCTTGGAAGGCGGATATGTTATGCTTCGGTGGCACACCCATGGAGCAATGCCCAGGTTGAGCGCGCCAATGCGGAGGTCGTAAGGGGCCTCAAGGCGAGGACCTTCAAGAAGAAGCTCGAGGCCTACGGTAGGGGTTTGCTTGACGAGCTCCAATCCATGTTGTGGTCCATCCGCACCACTGCAACCAAGCCCATGGGCGTGACTCCATTCTTCCACGTCTACGAAGCCGAGGCGGTCCTCCCTCACGAGGTCAGGCATCACTCTGCGCGGGTATTGGCGTTCGACAAGGCGAGCCAGGATGCATTGCGGGGGATGGACCTCATGCTAGGGGGGGTACATCGCCGCCAAGCCTGGCTCCGTGCAATGATGTACTAGCAGGCGCTGCAGCGGTATATATCACTGTCGCAGCGTCCGCTCCAGGACTCTCGAGGTGTGTGCTCTCCAGGGAAGGGCTTCATAAGCTCTCACCCATGTGGGAGGGCCCATTCAGGATCGCCCATGTCTCCAGGCCTAGCGCCGCGTGCCTGGAGATGCAGGACGGGGTCCCCATCCAGAACGCCTAGAACATCCAACACCTCTGCAAGTTCTACCCATGACCAAGTCCCCATGCCTGTGAAGATCTCTGCTCATGATACTCTCATGTAATAATGAGTTGGGGCTATATGTCGGTGTTCTAGGAACGGAGGTCCGCAGACTTGCCTGCCTGCGGCGTGGCTCAAAAGGGGGCCCAGCGCGGCCCATCTTCACCAACACAAACCCAAGACCCTCGCGAGGGGCCAAGCCCCGCGGGGCGGACGACACGGAGTTTCCTCAGGCACGGCCTCGTCAGGCTGGCTCACGAGGAGGCGGAGAGATCAAGGCGGGGTACCTCACAAGGTGCCCGTGATGCAAGCCATGACGACCGAGGGCGCCAGGCGGGTGCCAGCCCGCGTAGTGTCCTCCTTCCCTCTTTGGTGCAAAGGGGGCAAGCGCAACCGCGGAGTATCGAGGCATCAGGCAAAGGTTGCCATTTCGGTGCGACGCGACCAAGACCAGGAGGACTACGAGACGGAGGTCACCGTGGAGCCCAAGACGGCGTCATCACCAGAGCTTTGCGCAGGCGAAGACTACTTTTGTCAGGATAGCTAGTACTAGCTGTCCCCCTTCAAATTAGCCCGCCATTGTTGGCTCCCTTCCCGCTCGATATTTGGGAAGAGGACCAGGGCCTCTATAAATAGGACCAGCCACCCACAGAGCAAGGGGGCCGGGTTTTTGGAAGGATAGAGAAGATCAGGAGGAGAGAGAGAGAGAGAGAGAGAGAGAGAGAGAGAGAGAGAAAGGTGACTGAGCTCCTCCCAGCAGTTCATCGCCCCAGCCAAGAACAGACCCTCGCGAGGCTGTTCTTCCTTGTATTGTTCATCATCATCAGCCCAAGAGGCAATCCACCACACCACACACTGGAGTAGGGTATTACACCACAACGGTGGCCCGAACCAGTATAAACCCTGCGTCTCTTGTGTTGTTTTTGCCTTAGTTTTAGATCCTAGCAAGGCGGGGGGTGCAGGTAGGTAGGAGGCGAAATCTCCGCGCGCACCCCAGTGTTTGAACGTCAAGGGTCTGCCGGAACCCGAAATCCGACATTTGGCGCGCCAGGTAGGGGTGCGTCGGGATTCGTCTTCAACCACCCGTTCTCCTCCGACCATCACGCCCATGTATGACGCTCGTCGGTCCCGCGCCGAGCACCGGGCCGCGCTCGCTTCCCGCGTCGCCCAGATGGCCCCTGTCGGCAGGCGTCCTCGCCGTTCCCCGTCACCTGCCATCAACGCCACCACCGGCCCGGTGGGGGACGAGCGGCAAGCATCGTCCCAGCATCCGTCCGTGCGGCAAGACGGCCGCACCGCAACTCCCTCGCTCACCCCGGCCGGTTCTTCGTCCTGCGCGCTCCGCGCGCCCATGGAGGATCGAGCTGCACTCATCGCGGCGAACGAGCTCCTGCGCTACTGCCCCGTCGATGACGTCTACGAAGAATGGCTCGACCGCGTCGCCGAGCTCGTCCGCGCCGCAGGGGGCTCTCCTGCGCCATCCGTTCCGCTGCACCGCACCCCGCCCCGCGCGGGCAATGAAGCTCCGACGGCGCCTCGACCGCCTCCTCCTCAGGAAGGCGCCATGGATCCAAGGCTCGGTCCCTGAGCGGAACCCACTCCGTCAGGCGCCAGCGCTGCAAGAGAAGAGCTGTCAAGAAGTCCCTCGCCCGCAAGAAGCTGCCCGGGCGCTCCCTGCTCCAGCACGTCGCGACCATGCTCCTGCTCCCGCGCGTCAAGACCCCGCGCCGCTCCCAGCTGCAGCGCGTGGGGATATCCAAGACCAAGCTCCCCGGCATCCAAGACCTCCCGTGGCCACAGCAGGCTGCCGCGCCTTCACCGCCGAGCTACGCAGCGTCGCGTGGCCCGGCAAGTTCAAGCCGGACTTGCCTCCTCGCTACGACGGCACGGCTGACCCTGCGGAGTTCCTCCAGCTCAACGAGCTGGGCATCGAAGCTGCCAACAGAGACGAGAAGGTCATGGCGAATTGGTTCCCCATGGCACTAAAGGATGGGGCCCGCACCTGGCTCCTGAACCTGGCTCCAGGCACAATCTCCTCCTGGGACGAGATGCGCACCCGCTTCATCGCCAACTTCCAAGGCACTTGCGACCGGCCACTCGCCGTGAGCGACATGCGCCGCATCAAGCAGCAGCCCAGGGAGACCCTGCAAAAGTACATCCAGCGCTTCAACAACGCGCGCCTCAAGATTCCCAAGGTGACCGAGGAGGCCATCATCTCGGCCTTCTCCGACGGCGTGCGCGACGTCAAGATGAAGGAGCTGGCGATGCATGAAGACCTGTGCACTTCCTTGGAGGTGTTCAACCTGGCAACCAAGTGCGCCAGGGCCGAGGAAGGGCGTCTCTCCCTCCTCGAGCTGCCTGCCGCAGACCTAGAAGAGAAGAAGCCCAAGGCCAAGGATGTGAAGCGCAAGGGGGCTACCGTGCTCGCGGCAGAACCAGACACCAAGCGAGGCAGAGATCAACCCGAACCTTCCAAGGGCGGCCGGTACTGTGTACCACGACCTCCACACCCACAACACCAACGAATGTCAAGAGCTCCGAGCCGTGCGAGAAGGAAGGATCGGCTGCCGCCCTGACCGCAGTGACCGGGGCTACGACCGAGGAGGAGGAAGGAAAACAGGACGCTGGGAAGACCGTGGCCCACGCCAAGGGTGGCGCGACGTGGGGATCGCTGGCAAGACCTGCCTCACGAGGGAGGCTGGAGGGATCAGCCTCGCGAGGGGGACTGGAGGGATCAGCCTCGCAAGGATCGCCCGCAAGGCAACGCAGGCCTCCCACCGCTGCTGCCGCAGCCAAGAAGAAACGAAGACCGCCACCAGGACGAGGGGGCTGGGGGCTTCCAGGAGCCGCGCGCTATCGCTTGCATCCTGGGCGGGGCACAAGCCCCAGCCTCTCAGCGCATCTTCAAGCAGTTCGCCTGCGAAGTGAATGCAGTCCTCCCCAAGCTTGAAGCCACGCGCCCTCTCAGGTGGTCGGCGTGCGCCATCACGTTCAGCTCAAAGATCAGCTCAACTGTGCGGCTACAGCCGGAGTCCTCCCGATGCTTTGTTCCCCAATCATCAGCAACGTGGTGGTCACCAAGACCCTCATCGACGGCGGGGCAGGGCTCAACGTCATGTCCGTGGAAACATTTAACAACCTCCAAGTGCCCTACAACCAGCTTCAGCCAACCAAGCCTTTCTCCGGTATCACCGACGGCTCCATGGTCCCGATTGGGCAGGTCCGCCTACCTGTCACCTTCGGGGCACGCGACAACTACCACACCGAGCTCATCGACTTCGACGTCGCTCACATTCGCCTGCCGTACAACGCCATCCTTGGGTACCCAGCGCTGGCCAAGTTCATGGCCGTAACTCACCACGGCTACAACGTCCTCAAGATGCCAGGAAGTGGCGGAGTCATCACGGTGCCCTGTGAAGAGAAGGACGCGGTCTGTTCCCTGGAACGAGCCTTTCAGGCCGCGTCGCTGGAAGACTTGGATCGTGGAAGCAGGAGGCTTCCCGAGACCGCCCCTAAGAAGAAGAAGACATCGTCCGGCCCGACCTTTCAGGAGACAGGCCCCTCTGGGCCCGCGCCTACCCAGGGGGAGCCTCCTTCCATCGCATAGGAAAGCGCGCCTGGCGCCCTCCTCAGGCAGGGCTCGGGGGCTCTCCCTGGAGGGCCACCGACCTAGCTAGGGTCACGAGGGAGGCGCTTGGGCACCACATGGAGGCGTGTTTCGAAGCACATTTCCCTCAGGAAGGAGCAAGGCAAGGAGATCCAGACCCTCAGGAGTTCGTCAGCAAGGCCATTCAGGAGCTACAGGAGTCAAGAGTCATGAAAGGCGGCCGCCGCCTACCAGCAGTGGCTCCCCATCCAGGCGAGGATGGTGGGCTGCGCGTCTTCATCGACATACCAGGGCTCAACCGAGTTGCCTCTCCGGAGCGCCTCTGGCCCTCGCGGGTGGGGCGCTGCGGAGGCCCACCCCACAGCTACGTTCGCATGCCTTACGGCCTGCCGAGCGTGACTGACGCGTACCAGCTCCTCATGAGGAGCATCACAGAGGCACGAGAGGCCAGGAGTTCCGCTGCCCTGGCAGGGATGGAGATGGCTCGCGAGGAGCCGCCAGCACCTCCGGAGCCTCCCGAGGCCCCTGGGCCTGGGGGCTCGTGAGGATCGGCTCCCGCAGCCCACCGAGCCTGCTACATTAATGCTCCTTCGTCCTCAACATCATCAGGTGACACCTTTCTAGTTCTACTTCCAGCTGGGAGCGCCCCCCCAGGGCTGCATTATTCCCAGGCCGCATGGGTCCTTCCCTGTGGCGTGTATCCCTTTTTTTATTCCATGTTGTTAGCTTACCTTGTTGGGGGCGCCCCTCAGGCTGCATGATCCCCAAGCCGCTTGGGCCAGGCCCAGTGGCATGTATCCCATTTGCATTTATTTCCGACTATGCGTTAAACCCACCATGCTTGATTATTTGATGCCGGTCCATGACACCTCTTCTTCTCCATGCCGGCCACTTGCACGTTAAAGGGGGGGGGTACCTGAGCATCGCGACTCAGGGCTCTTACTGGCTCTCCAGCACTCACCCTCTGGCCTTGTCCATGGCATCGCGACCTGACATACCAGCGACAGCTGAGACCAGCTCAAGGGCCGGGACCCGAGGACGTAGAGTGCCGACATCTAACCAAATTTGCAGGAACGCATCACAAGATAAGGCTCAGTGCCAGGCGCAACCCGCCTAGAGGTAGGGCCCCGTGAGTCCCACGCTGGCTCACGGGTGCCCAGATACACCTCGCCAGGCCCTACCGTGCCAGCCACGTGTCAGGGCGGGGCTGTACACACTCCGGGGGCTCCTCCCGGAGGGGGCCCCCTCCCACGTACTAGTGGAAGCACCATGCTCCGTGCTGGCTGACGACACTGCCGAGGAGCGGCTATGCCCATACACATACGGTAGCACTATGCTCCGCGCTGGTGATAAACAACTGAGGGTGGCCCCCGGGCTGCATCAACCTCAGGGAGCCCAGAGCTTAGTGTCTAACCTCATCGCAACGCCTCCCCTCGGGAGTGCCGCGCGAGGGGGCTGGGCACGGGGGCTGCGCCTGGGTCACACCCAGACGCACGCCGCCCAGCCAGGTCCCCTCGGGCCTGGTTCGTCGCACGTCTCTCCCCGAGCGGAGCCAAGGTACGAAGGCTGTTTGAGCGTCAAGGGGGACTCCTGAGCATCGCGACTTAGGAGCCTAACTGGTCACATAGCCCCTCACTCCGTGGCCCCGTCCTGGTTTCCGGTCGGGATCATCGCTGGGTGAGGCACGCGCGCGGCCGGGCTCTGCAGACGTAGAACGATAGATCCACCCGCATCACACCTCCCTACTTGCTGTTCGTGCACCAAGGGGGACTCCTGAGCATCGCGACTCAGGAGCCTAACTTGTCACGTGGCCCCTCACTCCTTGGCCCCGTCCTGGTTTCCGGTCGGAACCAACGCTGGGTGAGGCATGCGTGGGGCCGGGCTCTGCCGGCATAGAACATAAGCAAGTAGGAAGGAAAGGCGCAAATTTCAAGGAATTCAAAAGCAAATATTACAGTCCACACTGTTATCTCAAGCCAAATGCAAGTTTAAACGCCTCCCCGAGGCATGATACATGTGCAGGAATTAAAAGCAGGACACGAGCCGCGACGGAGTCACTTGTCGGCGGTGGAGCAGCGCGGATCGGGCATGCCTCACGGGGCGGTGGATTCGGCGGCGGCTTTCTTCGGCTTGGTGCTGAAGGCCCGGAACTTCCTCAGCAGGGCCTCTGCGTGACTCTTCACGGCCTCGGCAGTGGCAGCGGCACGCTCGCCGCTCACTGGCTCCAGCAGGCTGTCGAGGTCGACACCGGGACCGCAAAGGTAGATGTGGGTGAGGACCCGCGTCAGTGCTGCAGAAGATAGGACACGCGCCTCGGCCTCGGTCGTGGGGCCAAGACCAAGGGCGACATCTTTGAGACCGTAAACCAGGAAGGGAAGCAGCTTGGTGGGGCCGTCCTCGGCGCCAGCCAGTGGGCTCTCCAGGCCGCTGTCGTAAAGCGTCCTCATTGAGGAGCGAGCCTTCGCCTCCATCTCCGTGAAGGCCACACAGTCCTCGGCAAGAACCAGGGCCTCATTGCCCAGCTTGGCCTTCCTCGCCCCCAACTCCTGCTCCAGCACGCCTAGGCGGTCGCGGCATTTCTTGAGCTTGACCTCCCTCTCCTCGAGAGCCGCCTCGCGAGCATTCACGCCTTCTTCCTGCTCTTGGCGAAGACGGACCTCATTCGCGAGCTGGTCCCACAAATCTTGCAGCTCGCCCTCCAGTGCCTTGCAACACCCACGGACGTCGACCACCTCCCCCAGGGCTGCGTCACGGGCAGCCTTCGCCTCAAGGACAACCTGCTTCTCCTCGTCGCATGCCGCCGGGGCCTGGACCAGCGCCGCCCGAATCAAAGCGTCGGAGAGAACCCATCCTGAAGCCAGCTCCAAGCGCCCGGCCACCAAGCGGGGGGTCGGCGCCAAGAAGATCCTGCCGCAGTCAGTCCAGCTCAGCAACCGAACGATCCAGAACGGCAGAAGGAGTCAGAGAGACAGCAGCCGGTGGAGTAGGAGGAGAAGGTGGCAGCGCGGCCGCAGCATCCTGAGGCGGAGTCTACCACGCCCCGACAGCCGTGGTGGCGGCGGCGGGCGAGAGCACCTCGGGAGCCACCTGGGCCGTGGGGGCTGAGCTCGCCCCAGCCGGCTCAGCCAGGCCTCGCGAGGATGACCGGGAAGGAGAAGCTTGTGTGTCGCGGCCACCCTCCTTCGCAGGCAGAGGCGCTGCCACGGATGGAACCTCGGGAGCCCCCTTCGGCTTCTTTGCTGCAGGCGCCAGCCTATCCAAGAGATGTGGACGTCAAGCCTCAGAAGTAGAGCAAGAGATAAAGACAGGAATCGAACGCTTACGGGCGAGCTCAAGCAGCCTCCGGCCAAAGTTGAAGCCTGAAAGCTGGCTAGAAGGGTCAACCTCGGGAAGCTTGGAGGCGGAAGGTGCATCTGTGGTCCGCCCTGGGGCCGGGGCCGACCCTCGAGAGATCAGCCTGGTCCTGTCCTTCTTCGGGATCGAGGGTGAGCTCCCGCTGTCCTGCTCGTCATCGTCTTCATCGTCATCCTCATCGTCATCGCCCGGAGAGAGGCGGAGAACGTGGGACCTGCGCCGGGGGAGGGGAGCCCTTGACTCTCCGTCAGTCGCCTCGGAGTCAGGCCCTTTTCCCCGCTCCCCTCCTTCCTCCTCTTCGCTGGAGTCGTCGAAGGGCATGTCCACCGGTTCCTCGGGAGTTTCCATGGGCACGGGCCCATCCCCGTTGCAGACGGGCATGGACTCCACTACCTGCTCCCAGTCATCGTGGAGGAACAAGGGCGTAGAAGCGCCCGCCGACCTCGCCACATCGCCCCGACCAGAGATTGGAGGACAGCAGCCAGATCTCCATCGGCTAAGGCCGCGGGGTTCGGACGGGGCCTCCACATCGGAAGCGAGTACTGCCGAAGCGGAGCCAGCTGGTGCTCCAGGAACTCCCTCAGCAGTGACGCGCCGGTCAGCTTCGCCGCCGCCATATTGGACGGCCTCAGATCCGCGTCCATCTTCTCCAACATCAGCTTCGCGCGGGGGTCCGTAAGCTCCGCTTGACCCCAATTGCTGGAGCTCGTGGGCTGCTCCGTTGGGAAGATCAGCCGAGGGTGGATGCGCCCAGCATCCACCAAGACCCACTTGTTCCTAAAGCCCTCAATCCTTTTCCCAGGGTTTGAAATGGCGATGGCGCCACCGTACGCGACGAAGCTCACGCACGCGGAAGCAGTACCACGAGAGGTCCGGAGGTAGAAGTAGTGGCGCAGCAAGGCCACTGAGGGCTGCACCACTACGTGAGCCTCACAGTAATAGGCGAAGATTGCCAAGAGAAGGACGGAGTTGGGGTGGAGATGCAGGGCTTGCAGCTTATAGTGGCGGACGACAGAGAAGAAGAACTCGGAGAAGGGAGGCACCAGGCCAGCAACAATGGCACTTATGAAGAGCGGATAGAAGGTGCTCCCTTGACCCTCAGGGGTGGCGGAGCCGGCTTTAAACACCTTCGCCCCGTTGACGCCCCGCGCCGTCGCCATCCGGCGCAACCGGGCAAGGCTCGCCTCCGACACGTTCGGCGGGTCTAGGGCGGACGAGTACCAAGCTACGGCCGGGGGCTGGCGAGGCGCCATGGCTTCCTAGGTCACACGGTCGGAGCGGATCTGGAAATTTTGGAGGAAGGAAGGAGAGGCGCAAGAAAGGGGATCTGAGCAGCAACCGGGGAAAGCAAGGAGCAAAGCCTAGTTGGGTGCCGCTCCTTAATCAACTCGGGCGGTTGCTAAGGCGCCCATGTCCAGTCAACAGCCACGCGGCGCCCAAGGCCGCAGACTGTTAGGGCCCGCGGCGCTTCACTCTTGCCCTTCCGCCTCCCTGCACGGCCAAGTCCAGGCGCGCCTTGGGCCCGGGGGCTACTGTCAGCATTCTGGGAACGGGGGTCCCCAGACTTGCCTGCCTGCGGCCTGCGGTGTGGCTCAAAAGGGGGCCCAGCGCGGTCCATCTTCACCAACACAAACCCAAGACCCTCGCGAGGGGCCAAGCCCCGCGGGGCGGACGACGCGGAGCTTCCTCAAGCACGGCCTCGTCAGGCTGGCTCACGAGGAGGCGGAGAGATCAACGCGGGGTACCTCACGAGGTGCCCGTGACGCAAGCCATGACGACCGAGGGCGCCAGGCGGGTGCCAGCCCGCGCAGTGTCCTCCTTCCCTCTTTGGTGCAAAGGGGGCAAGCGCAGCCGCGAAGTACCGAGGCATCAGGCAAAGGTTGCCATTTTGGTGCAACGAGACCAAGACTAGGAGGACTACGACATGGAGGTCACCGTGGAGCCTAAGACGGCATCATCACAAGAGCTTTGCACAGGCGAAGACTACTTTTGTCAGGATAGCTAGTACTAGCTGTCCCCCTTCAAATTAGCCCGCCATTGTTGGCTCCCTTCCCGCTTGATATTTGGGAAGAGGACCAGGGCCTCTATAAATAGGACCAGCCACCCACAGAGCAAGGTGGCCGGGTTTTTGGAAGGATAGAGAAGATCAGGAAGAGAGAGAGAGAGAGAGAGAGAGAGAGAGAGAGAGAGAAAGGTGACTGAGCTCCTCCCAGCAGTTCATCGCCCCAGCCAAGAATAGACCCTCGCGAGGCTGTTCTTCCTTGTATTGTTCATCATCATCAGCCCAAGAGGCAATCCACCACACCACACACTGGAGTAGGGTATTACACCACAACGGTGGCCCGAACCAGTATAAACCCTGCGTCTCTTGTGTTGTTTTTGCCTTAGTTTTAGATCCTAGCAAGGCGGGGGGTGCAGGTAGGTAGGAGGCGAAATCTCCGTGCGCACCCCAGTGTTCGAACCTCAAGGGTGTGCCGAAACCCGAAATCTGACACTATACATGCCCCGGAGTCTCCTGAGTGCTATCCCTGGGCCTCACGGGGGCTCCCGCCTCACGTCCTAGTGGAGGCCCCATGCTCCATGCTGGTGGGAAGACAAGAAGACTAGTCTAGGTGCCGGACACGGATGTTCTTTTGCTTGCTTTTTGTAGCTGGTTTTTGACTTCTTGAATGAAATTTGGAACTTTTACGTCTTTCATTCGCAAGGGTTGCGAAATTTCTTCTTTTTTTCTCCCCACAGTGTTTTCCCTTTGAAATCTTGTCTCAGGAAGAGTGGCAGCTGCCCGTCGCTCTTCCTCGCGCGTCCCGCGCGCGGGGGCTGGGTACGGTGTGTGCGCCTAGGCTCGCCCGCGACCACACCCCACCAAAACCTTGCTGCCCTAGCTTTGGCGCCTTAATCCTCATGGGACGCTCTCAAACAAGCTCACATGCATGCACGCCCTCTTGAGTCCGTGCCTCTGGGCATCACGACATGGCGTACTAGCTACGACCAACCCACGCTTGGGGGCTTGCGTGAGGTATGGTGCCTCATGAGTTATTCTAACCCTGCAGTCACATGACGCCTCCGAAGGATCAACGATTCTCGAGTTTTTCAAGAAGTAAGCCCTTGGAAGACGCCCATGAAAGGGCACGCCCTTACAGCATGGGAGTCTACCGCGAGGACATCGAGCTAAGTCACCTTGACCACACCCAGTAGCAGCACGGATATCACGACATAATATAAAGATAATGAGCATAGCATAATGGCGCAAGCACCATGGTTCATTACACGCCCCGATGGGGCCTTCTACTCCTTTCTTGATGCACAAAAAGAAAAAAGAAATGGCTACGCGACCACAGCGGCTCATAGGGTCCGGCTCCAGCAACACTAGACCTCAGTCAGAGTCCTCCTCCTGCTTCACCAGAGCGCGATGGCGACGCGACTTGTCACCCTCCTCAGTTCGAGCTCAGCGACGCGGATGCCCGTCATAGTCTCCTTCACTGGTGCTCTCCCCGGCAGAGGAGCCGTCATCACTGGAGGCGACGCGATCGTCATCAAGGGCAAGTTCCCCAACATCCTCGGCGCCGTCGCTTTCCGGGCAGCAACCCGAGCGCTGGCCGCCTTCCCCGAATACCCTAACATAGAGGGTCGTGACACTGTCATACCTGAAGTGGAGGGTGCATCTCCCATGCAAGCCCCGTGCACAGGCGAACGACTACCACCCACGGTTCATGAACACATTCCCAGCGGCGGTGACTTCAACATCCACCCATGAGGCCTTGCTGCAGTAGCCATCGACCTGCAGCCAGAGGCCACCAGGCCCTCCGGCCAGCAACGCTCTCGCGAAGGAACGCAGAAACTGGAACCAGATGCCAGCTGGCCTCCCCGACCACACGACAAATTCTAGAAATGCGCCGGCTGAGTGAGAGCGCGGCCGTGGCGGCAGGGCGATCGCCACGCGCCTCCCTCCATCCCTGAGGTCGCCCTATCCGCGGCAGCTCCTACCGCGGGAAGAAGCACCACCACGGCTGCCGGAAGCAACACCGGCCGTTGAAGGGGCGCGCCCGCGCCCCCGACGGGCCGCCACCGGAGTCGCCACGTGATTTCAGGCCCGCCCACGGCCTGTCTTGGGCGGCGGCGAGCCTGGCCCCTCCTTGGGGGCCTTCCCTTTCTCTGCCACAAAAAATCTCCTCATCGGTGCCATGGGCGTTTCGACAAGACGGCGGGACAAGAAGGAAGAAGATTGAGGAAGAAGAGAGAAGACAAAAATGAGCAGGGGGTACCGCCCCCTTCCATTTATAGCCAGAGGAAGGCCAACCGCCGGCCTCCCATGATCCCCAGTAATGATGATTTTTTGCATGTAGCAGGGCGCTATCAAGTCGAACGGTTGCCGAGGCGTCGTGGGGAAGTGCAGGTGCCCACGTCCCATCAAGTGCCACGCGTCTACCCGGTCTGCATGCGATTGGGGCCCGCGGCACTTCGCCCTTGCCCTTTGGCTTCGCCTCGAAGCCAAGTCCGAGCACGCCTTGGGCCCGGGGGCTACTGTCGGTGTCCTGGGAACCAGGGTACCCAGACTTGCCTGCATGCGACCCGCGGCGTGGCTCCAGCAACGGCCTGGTACGCCCATCTTTAGCATCGCCAAGACAAGACCCTCGCAAGGCGGACAACACCAAGACCTTCGGAGGGAGCGGCCTCCCTAGGCTGGCTCCTGATAAGCGGAGATTCCTATGCAGGCGCTCACCTCACGAGGCTGAGGTGATGTAAGTGATAACCCACAAGTATAGGGGATCACAACAGTTTTCGAGGGTAGAGTATTCAACCCAAATTTATAGATTCGACACAAGGGGAGCCAAAGAATATTTGAAGGTATTAGCACCTGAGCCCAAAGTGACAAGCATTAAGCATGGCAAAGTCATAGCAACATCAATCTCAGAACATAGTGGATACTAGGGATCAAGCCCTAACAAAACTAACTAGATTACATGACGAATCTCATCCAACTCCTTACCGACCAGCGAGCCTACGAAGGAATTACTCACTCTCGGTGGGGAGCATCATGGAATTGGCGATGGAGAAGGGTTGGTGATGATGAAGAACAAAGATCCCCCTCTCCAGAGCCCCAAACGGACTCCAGACCTGACCTCCCGATGAAGAACAGGAGGTGACGGCGGCTTTGTCTCGTGGATCATGATAATTCTTTCTCCCTGATATTTTCTGGAAAATAGGATTATATAGTGTCGGTTTCAGGGTCTTTGGGGCCACCAGGTGGGGACAACCCACCTAGGCGCGCCAGGAGGGGGGCGTGCCCTAGTGGGTTGTGCCCACCCAGGTGCCCCCTCTGGTGGATCTTGGCTCCAGAAATTCTCTTTATTGATATAAAAATCCTTGCAAAGTTTCGTTCCATTCCGAGAACTTTTATGTCTACACGAAAACAACACCATGGTAGTTCTGCTAAAAACAACACCAGTCTGGGGTTAGTTTCATTCAAATCATGCAAATTAGAGTCCAAAACAAGAGGAAAAGTGTTAGCAAAAGTAGATACGTTGGAGATGTATCAACTCCCCCAATCTTAAACCTTTGTTTGTGCTCAAGAAATTCAGTTGATAAACTGAAAGTGAAAAAGAAGAACTTTTATGAACTCTTTTGCTCTTGTTTGCATAAATAAGCTTAAACAGCCCCCATGTTTTCAGCCAACATTTTAACTAACCATGCCGACAATAACTCTTAGAAATTATATTAACTCATATCAATGACATAATCAGCTAGCGAGCAAGAATAAGATATCTCACTAGCCCTTTCTGAGACTGCAAAACATAAATGTAGAGCACCTCCAAAGTTCAAGTAGCGACTAAACATTGTAATTCATGGTAGAAAAGATCCAGTCCTAATGCACCCAACATTAGCTACACACAATGCATCAGCATGACAGTAGTGCTCTCAGGTTCTATCGCTTATTTTAGAAGGTAATGACACAACATAAAAGTAAATAGATAGTCCCTTCGTAGAGGGAGGAAGTGATTTGCAGAGGTGCCAGAGCTCAAGTTTTTAAAACAAAGGTAAATGACATTTTGAGACATGCACCCTTTTTGTTTACTTCATGACCATCAGTTATCAATATCCTCCATGCTAAGCACGCTAGTGGCGGTTCCCAAGCGATAAAATTAAAGGTTTACTCCCCCTCCACCAACAATCACACTCCACGGCTTGTCCCAAACAATGGGTGTCGTCCATACCAACAACAGTCCCAAGGGAGTTTTGTTTAATTATTTTCATTTTTGAATTCAGGACTGGGAATCCCTATTACTGCCCTTTTCTCATGCAATGGCAAATGAATAAACACTCAACCTGAGAATAACCCGCTTAGCATGGAAGATACCAACCACCTCCTGTCGTTCCATGACCGATCCAGGCACACAAAAAGAATATTTATTTGAAGTTTTTAGAGGTGACACATGCAAATTTACTTAGGACGGCAGGCTAATACCGCATATAGGTAGGTATGGTGGACTCATCTGAAATAACTTTGGTTCAAGGTTTTTGATGTACAAGCAGAATTCCCACTTAGTACAGGCAAAGGCTAGCAATTACATTGAGAAGCGGCCAGGTAGAGAGCAACAATGGTCATGAACATGCATTATGCATAAGTAACATTGGACACTAGCATGAGTAGGATATGAACACCATGAACATAAATATCACAGATGCTATGTTGGTTTTAATTCAACTACATGCATGAACATGTGCCAAGTCAAGCCACTCGAACATTCAGAGGAGGATACCATATCATCATACTACATCACAATCATTTTAACGCAATGTTGATATCCAAGATAAATCATTATCCACTCCCAGCTACTTATGCATGGCATGAGAAACTATAATCTCTAATTGTCATTGCAAACATGTTTAATCATAATGGGTTGAAGCATGGATACTAGGTTAAACCTATTTACAAAAACCGAACAAGTCGAGTTCATATCAGTTTCTCTCTGCCACGGCCAGTTCATCGAATATCATCATTATTGCCTTTCACTTGCACGACCGAACGATATGAAAATAATAATAGTGCAAGAGCGCCATGGACTAAGCTGGAATCTGCAAACATTTTATTCAACAGGAGAAGACAAGGTAAAATGGGCTCATTGTTAGATCAACAGTAATGCATATGAGAGCCTCTCAACATTTTCATCGTGGTCTTCCCCTCGGTACAACTCAAATAAAAAAGAAAAGAAATTTAGAGAAACACACTGAGATATTTTTGGTGTTTTTGGTTTTCTTGAACAAGCAAATAAAAGAGAAACGCAAAAACGAGAGAAACTATTTACACTAGAAAGCTCCCAACAAGCAAAAGAAGAACAAGGAAATCTTTTTGGGTTTTCTTTTTAGTACTACAACTAGGCATGCATAGAAAGTAAACTAACTACAACTAATTTTTTCGGTTTCTCTAAGGTTTTTCAAACACACAAGAAGAAAGCGAGAAATAAAATCTAACATGGATGATACAATGAAAAAGTGTGGACACCGACAACCGGAATGAAATGTGTGAATCATGAATGTAATGTAAGTGGAAAACACGTACTCCCCCAAGCTTAGGATTTTGTCCTAACTTGGTAGTCGATTAGAAGTCTAGATAGTAGTCGGCGTGGTAGCTCACGGAGGCTCTCGGTGCGGATACCTGGGCCTGCCGTGCGGCCTCAACTGCCGCGTTGTGGGCTCGAGCCTCGCTAACAAGAACAAAATATATTCCCTTGTTGTGATAGTTAAAAAGAGCAGGCCAGGCAAATATTTGTCCACGGCAGATTCTTGGTTAAACAAAAATTTATAGGTGAAATTATGAATATTTCCTTTAAGGATGTTATGATTTTTCATAGCATCAAAGTCTAAATACTGCATGGGTAGGATAGGGTCAATGGGCAAAGGTGAAACACCTAGCTCTCTTGCTAAACATGTGGCATAAATTCCACCATAGAAATAGCCACTATTAGCGTTGTGTTGTAACCTGGGTGCAACAATCACCCTAAGATTATAACTTCTATCACCGGTGAGAGCGGTGCATATGAGGCTCAAGTCTGGAGCACAAAGTGTACTACAATCTTGTTTGCCTAAAATACATTTCCCATTGAATAAAGCAAAGTATTGAATTGCAGGAAAATGAATGCTCTTTATTCTACCTTGTGCCACTCCCCTCGTATCACCATAGCAAAGGCTAGTAAAAAATGATTGGTACTCAGCTCTTGGTGGTTTATCAAGCGAACCCCAAAATGGGAGTTTGCAGTGGTGAGCAAATCTCTCTAGTGATACGGTGAATGGATTTTCATACAGTTTAAATGACACCCTAGACTCACGTGGATGAAATTTAAATCCTTTGACAAATGATTCAGTGAGAGTGTGGTGTTGATCGCACTTATCTAAAATGTAGGGACCGAGACCAACATTGTGAACATATTGCTCAAATTCCTCCTTAATGCCAACACGTACCATATAATCATCGCATGGACATGGGCATGTTTTGGTGGCGGCATCTCGAATGGAACTTTCATTTGGTTCAACATAAGACCGACGCGTGGAGCTGTCACTAGAAGATGCCCCCGAGGATCTCCTCCTCGAAGAAATCCTTCCAAATAGGTTCATCATGTTCGCGTACAATTTTCTGAAAAAAATTGTGTGACAAAAATTTATCAACAAAACTTTACAAGATTGATAGCAACTACTCATAGGGATACATAGAGGCCATAGCAAGCATTCAAACTACTTAGAACTCTAAGCATTCAACATGCAAGCTCATCTACAGCAACACCGGGAGTAGCTAAATGCACCACGATGGCCCCCCACCCACCCACCCGCCGCCACCCTAAACCCTAGCCCACTCACTATTGGTGATCTCCACTTATGTCCGTGGACTCACCCATCGCATCCGGCCATCGTGTTCGGCGTCACCTGCTCTCTCTTTTGGTTGTCATCTCAATGGTGGTACATGCTTCCATCTCCCTAGGTTTGGACTTCTCTGCGGGGATGGGCATGGCGCGTGAGATCAGACGTTTGTTTCACCGTTCGGTCCATCCTATGGATCGATCTGGCCATTTTTGTCCTAGTGCCTTCATTTGCACGGAACTCCTTCCGTTTGGACAAGGATAATGTGGGCTTGGCGCTTGAATAAGCCATTGGTGGATATTGTTCTGCTCTCAAGGTATCTCAACTGCATGATCGTGTTTTCTCTTTCAATGTTTCGTGCAAAGAAGTTGGGTTCTTTATCTTGCATCAAAGGAGTTTTGTCTGCCCGCAATTCAACTGTTACTTTCATCTTCGGGGTCATGGTGGCCCGGATTGGGAAAAGGAATTTAGGTTATGGCAAGATGAATGTGATCAGGAGTGGACTTTGGTCAGTCCCTCCAAGAGGAGAGCTAGGCTAGGCATGGAAGCAATGCAACACGTCCCAAAAAAAATCTTCCCTTCATTCTCAATCAGCTAGATCTAAGTATCACAAGCATATTCAATTTGCAACGTTCATGCATTATCCGGCTAGAGAAGGTTATAGTTATGGGCCTACGTCTGATGAGATCACTACTATTCGGGAGGCAGGCTATGTGGTCTCTGAGCATGAAGCTGCTTCTTCTCCGTCGTCGGCATCTTCACCGGTGGCTGTTTCTTTTCCATCATCGGCATCTTCGCCGCCGGCGAGCCGGGCCATTCAGTTTGGAATGTTGCCGCCATCCCCGCAGGGTTTATCCCATGCATGCGGCATGTTCGGATTTTCGGGCGGTCTGTTGTTACCTGCCACGGCAAGTTTGGATTCGCATGTATTGCCTTCTACTGCATCTTTGGGCCTTGGCAATGCCCTAGGCTCCAGCGCCCAGCCCATTTGCGTATCAGATGATGAAGTTGAAAGCCCATCTTCTCCGGCGATTCAGTTTCCCTCTCCACAAGATATTGTCAATGATTTATAGAGTTTCGATGAGATGATCGAGGATCTAGCTGCAAGCTATTGGGACTACCAGAATTGTTTGGGCATGGGCCACACGTCAGAGACCTGCACAAACCCGATACGGTGCAGAAATTGCTTTCGTTCAGGTCATATTAAAAAAGATTGCACTGGCCATGCCCCTGACTTATCTCTCTGGGTGCCCAAAGTCCCATCACCTAGCTTTGGAAATCGTAACAGGAAGGAAATTTACTCTGCTTCCCCTGCCTCTTCGGTTTCCCGAGAACAAACGCCTACCCAGCAGAAAACCCCACCTCCTGTTACTCCGCCGTCATCGCCATTGTCGTGCCCGCCGCAACCCGCACACCACCATGCAGCATCAAGCTCTGATCTTCACCCGCCTCCCCCAATGGCGGTGTATGAGATCGATCCTTTTCGCTTCATCCCGACTGGCTTCGACATTGTGGATGGTGCAGCAGATCGTCTGCCGCGCACCTTCTACACTCCGGCGATCCCTCCCATCCCCCCCCCCCGAGCGCACGAGCAATACATGGTGGCAATTGTTGAGCCTGTCCCCCTGGCTCATCTGGTAGGCGTTCGTCGGCAGCAGGTGCTTAACTTCTGAGTTCAGACCATGCATGTTCCTGTCCTCTCTGCTCAAACTTGGTTTCAAGGAGTAGGATTATTCGAGATGGAGGACCCTGTGGTCCGTGCCTCTTTTACTTCCCACCCGCCTTTTCCTTTGGGTCTAGATGAAGATGCTCAGGAGTTCTTTGTCAGATTTATTTTGCACAACCAGGGAGAGGGTTTCAGAGCTTTACATGGACACAGACAAGGTTGGTTGATGTTTATTGGCATACCTTTGGATTATCGCAATACACAATGCATTGCGGACATGGTTAGTACCTTTGGTCAGTTACACTACTGGAACAGTACAGATCGACGGAAAGTCAGGTCCTTGGTTTGTGCATCTTTCCCTGACAATGCTCTGATTCCACGTTCGCTTGCTTTTCGGGAATTTGCTAATTGGGGTGGAACAATAGTTTCTTGGACGGCTGGCTGCTATATTCTGGATGGTGACTTTGCTAAGGCTATGATTCCGGCGGATGAGGACCCAATGCCCCTAGACGGCAACCCACATCCCATGCCAGGCGCTAATGCTCCCCCTCAGCCGTTTTGGGCCATGCCGCCATACCCTGCTTTGGGTTGGAATGCGGTGCCCCCTGGCCATGATCAAGGACACAATGATGCTCAAGGATGGGACAGAATTTGAACAATGATGATGGTTGGGGGCCATGGGAGGAAGCTAACCAGCCCGCTCAAGAACCTGTACAAGACCCAATCGTATAGGACCAAAACTCCATGATCCTCAATCCATCCATGAATTCGGATGATGATATTGATATGGAAGAGGTACAACAACCTTTGGTCCATGTTCATCCAGTGGCCCGCTCGATCCTATCAATCTGGGTATTGTCGGGGTGTTCTATGGGTCAGTGCTACCGCCAGCAATGATTTGGGAAAGATCTTTCAAGTCCTTGATGCCAAAGTTCTTAATCAAGAATATTCCAGCTTTTCTGCCAGGACTTTGCTTGCCACCCCTGCTTGTTACGTTGAGCTCGCCTCTTTTGGAGCAATGCTCGCACTCTTTATGCCCACAGTTGCGCTCCTCTGTTGTTCTTCAAGAGTTACCTGATGAGTCGCAGGATCCTGACACTCTAGCCCAAGATGACTTTCTGTTAACATCTGTCACTCCCTCGCTCTTGGGGAAGAGTCCGCCGCAATCTCGTCGCTCCCAGCATAATGTTCAGATTGTCGAAGAGGTGACTGATTTTTCTGTCAGACGGATGACACACAGCTGTGCCAAAAGGGCTGGCATTAAGCCCACCTCTGCTATTCCTATCAGGCCTACTCCTCTCCGTTGCCCCAAGGCCAAGAAGCTCAAGCACGACGCGGATGCAAGCCAAGATACTCCCCTGCCACCTCCGACGCCGATCGCTACAATGCAGGCAATCGGTGCCTCACTTGGCATCGCTCCGGACAAGTTATCGATGGAGAAGCTTATCGCTCCTCCTCAACAAGCTCCACAAGATGAGGGTTCTCATGATGAATGAATTGCAAAGCTATTTGCTGGGAGCAGGGAAACATGTGGTCGTTTGTTCTTTTGGTTTTATTTTGTCTTGTTTCAATGTCGCTCTGAACTTGTCTGAAGTGCATGTCTGTTACTCTGCGGGAGTTATAGCTGAACTGTTAAGCAGCTCAGTTGGACCTTATCATCTTATGTTAGTTATTTATGGAGACTACATCGTTTCGTAATTGGAATGTGTTGTGTTGGAATGTGCGTCGTTTGAATTCTGATGCTCGCCAACGTGATACTAGAGCTAAGATCGAGGAGAGTCACTGCTCCATAATTTGTTTATAGGAAACTAAGTGTGAGCAGTTTGACATTAGGAAGATTTGTTCTTTCTGCCCTAGGCGTTTTGATCACTTCTCCTTTTCTCCATCTGTGGGTGCCTCTGGTGGAATTTTGGTCATTTGGAATTCTTCTGTCTTTGAGGGACAGTTAGTGGAGATCCAGCGCTTCAGTGTTGTCGTTTCTTTTATTTCTGTCCATAATTCAGAATGATGGACTTTGGTGTCAGTCTATGGGCCATGTGACCTAGAGATGATTTTGTGAATTGGTTATATCACCTAACTATCCCTCTGGATGAGAATTGGCTGCTACTTGGTGATTTTAACTTCATCCGCTCTCTAGATAACAGAAACCTGTCAGGAGGTGATGTAAATGACATCTTTCTCTTTAATGAAGTTATTGGTCATCTTGGTCTTCTGGAACTTCCAATAAAGGGTAGAAGCTTCACATGGTCCAATATGCAGCAAATCCCTCTCCTGGAATAGCTCGATTGGTTCTTCACAACCTCTGGTTGGATCTCTCACTACCCTAATACAGTTGTCTTTCCTTTGGCAAAAACTGCCTCGGATCATGTGCCATGTGTGGTTTCAATTGACACTAATATACCCAAGTCCAAGGTTTTTCGGTTTGAAAATTTCTGGGTGGAAATGCCAGGGTTTATTGAGTGTGTCAAGAATTCTTGGGAGGCCCCTGTGTTTTCTGACCTCTCTGCATCTGCAGTTTTAACCAGGAAATTTAAACGACTCAGGTATGACTTGAAAGTTTGGAGTAAAAACCTCTCTTATCTCAAGAAGTTAACTGTGGATTGCAGCAAGGTTATTCTATATTTTGATAAGTTGGAGGAGCTACAACCACTCGTTAGATCTGAATTCGACTTTAGGAAAATTGTCAAGCTTCATTATGAGCATTTGTTGAAACTTCACAATATTTATTGGAAGCAGAGATGTACGATCAGGTATATAAAAGTGGGTGAGGAAAACTCCAAATTCTTCCATGCCATGGCATCTGAGCGCATGAGGAAGAACTCTATAACTAGTCTGAAAACCCCGGGGATGGATGATCTAGTTTCAGATCATGATCAAATGGTGGGAATCCTCTGGGCTTCTTTCAAAAACATAATGGGCCAGGCCCAGGACATTTCGATGGGCTATGACATGGGCACACTCATTCAGCATGTCCCTAGTTTGGAGGAATTGTCGCTTCCCTTCTCTGATGCTGAGATTAAAAAGGTTTTGCAGGAGCTTCCCATTGATCGGGCACCAAGCCCTGATGGTTTTAACAGTCTATTTGTCAAACGATGTTGGCTGGTTATTGAGAAGGATTTCTTGTGTTTGATCAAAGACTTTTATGAAGGGAAACTTTCTCTGGAGAATATTAATGGGTCTCTCATTACCCTCGTCTCTAAGATGATATCTCTAGAGGGGCCGGATGATTTTAGGCCTATTTCCCTAACCAACACCTGCTTGAAGTTTCTCACCAAGTTGTTGTCTAACAGGTTGCAAAGGGTGATTTTGAATTGCATCCATAAGAACCAGTATGGATTTCTCAAGGGAAGATCAATTCAGGATTGTCTGGCTCGGAGTTTTGAGTATATACATCAATGCAAACAGTCCAGGAGGCCTATTGTTATTCTGAAATTGGATTTTGCCAAGGCTTTTGGTACAGTTAATCATGAGGTAATTCTGCTAATGCTCAAGCACAAAGGTTTTGATGATCAATGGATTGGTTGGGTCAAAGAAATCCTTTCTACAGGGTCTTCTTCTGTGTTGCTCAATGGCATCCCTGGCAAGCAGTTCAAGTGCAAATGTGGGGTCAGACAAGGAGATCCGTTATCACCTCTTCTATTTGTAATAGCTACTGACCTTTTACAATCTATGGTAAACCAAATGCTGGCCCAGGGCATCTTATCGCTCCCAATCCCCACTCATGACCAGGACTTTCCTATTATACAATATGCTGATGATACTGTTATCTTTCTATCAGCTGGAGATGAGGAATTGGTTGCTCTCAAGAACATGTTGCTTACCTTTCAACAATCTACTGGTCTCAAGGTCAATTTTTCAAAATCTTCAATGATCCCACTCAACCTTGAGCAAAGTGAAGCAAATAGGTTAGCTGCTGTGTTAGGCTGCAAGATTGGTCAACTCCCTTTTACCTATTTAGGGTTGCCCCTTGGAACCACTAGGCCCAAGATTGTTGATCTCATGCCTTTGGTGGATACTTTGGAGAAGCGTCTGACTGCTAGCTCATGCATGCTCAACCAAGGATCTCGTTTGCATCTCCTAACTTCGGTCCTGACTTCTATGCCAATCTACTTTCTTTGTAGTTTGCAAATCCCACCTGGTATTATCAAGCAGCTGGACAGAATCTTCCGGCAGTGTCTATGGAGGGGGAGTAATGATGCTCCCAAGCAATCTTTGGTTGCTTGGGATTTAGTTTGTCGACCAAAATACAAAGGAGGTCTCGGGGTCCTTAACCTAAACATTCAAAACAAGGGACTCCTCCTCAAACATTTGCATAAATTTTATAATAAGGCTGATATACCCTGGGTGTTCCTCATCTGGAACAGTTAATATGTTGATGGTGTTCCACACGCTACAATCCCAGTGGGCTCCTTTTGGTGGCGAGATATCCTCAAGATTCATGATACATACACAGCTATTGCCTCAGTGCACATCAACATGGGTGACTCCGCTCTGTTTTGGACTGATGCTTGGTTTATTGGTGGCTCTTCTCGACCTTTATGTTGGAGATTGCCAAGATTGTTCTCCTTTGTTAATAATGACAAGGTTTCTGTGCATGAATTCCTCATATCACAAGATATATTCTCCATGTTCTTCTTGCCATTATCTCATGAGGCTGCTCTGGAGTTGCAACTGCTAGAGGACTGGATCATGGCCTTGAATAGGGACACCAACATACCAGATGTTTGGGTTTGGCCGGGCAGATCAGGTAGTTTCTCAGCCAAGAGTTTCTACACCTTGATGCACTCACATTTGCCCACAATACAACCGTGTAAATGGTTGTGGAAAAGCAGATGTACCTTGAAGATCAAGGTCTTTGGATGGTTACTTTTCTTTGACAGGCTTAACACCAAGGACCTCTTGATACGCAGGCACTGGAGATCCCCCCTGGATGATAATATTTGTGTTATCTGTCATGAATTTTCATACGAGGATAGGCTGCACTTGTTCTTCAATTGTAATTTCAGTCGGAGGGTTTGGAACTACCTTTCTATTGACTAGTCAAGTAGGCCAGACATTCAACAATGTATCCAACATGCCAGATCCAGCTTCAGGCATCCTTTCTTCTTTGAAGTAATGCTCACGGCAGCCTGGAATATTTGGATCCTCAGGAATGGCAGAACTTTTAGAGGGGAGAGAGTTACTTTTGCTGCTTGGCGGTCTAACATTGTACATGATCTTTCCCTTCTAACTCATAGGCTCAAGGATGATACCAGCATCAAGCTAAAGGCTTGGATAAATGCTTTAGTTTAGCTAGACCAGGTAGGTAGTTCTAGTCTTGTACATAAGCTTTGTAGGCTTGTATCTTAGCTTTAGTTTGTACTCCTTCTGTTCTTTTGGTACAGTTGTTCTTTTTTTAATAAAGGGCTGTGGGGCTTTGCCTCACAGTAAATATTCAAAAAAACCAAGAGTAGCTAATTATTCAAAATATAAACTACCAAAGCAAAAACTAGTTGGACAAACGGTGGAGTCACATACCAAGCAACAATCCCCCAAAATAGTTTCAAAAACGGAGCTTCGAGCAAAGAGATCGAAATCTGCGGGTTTGAGAGCAAGAACACGAGAGAGAGAGAGAGAGAGAGAGCAATGGGGATTTTTTTTTCTGGAGGTAGGTCATGATGTGGAGTGAAGAGTTAAGTGAGGGGGCCCCACGTGGGGACCACAAACCACCAGGGCGCGCTTGGGGGTCCTGGTGCGCCTAGGTGGGTTGTGCCCACCTGGTGCACCTCCCTCTGATATTATTTGCACCAGAAATTTTTAAATATTCAGAAAAATCGTATTAAATATTCAGGGCATTCTGAGAACTTTTATTTTTGGGTCATTTTTTATTGCACGGGAAATTCATAAAACAAGCAAGACATGGCATTTTATTTTATTTAACTAATAAAAACAGAAAACAAAAAGGTATGGACAGAAGGTAGTGCTTACTAAATTCATCAACTTCATACCTCTCAAAAATGATCCATTAAAAAGGTTGATCAGGTCTTATTAACAACCACTTTCGATTAATATGAAATTGAAGAACTTTCGTAAATCACTAAGTTACCTCAAAGGAGATATGAATGTCCCCAACAATAATTATTTCATAAATTTTTTTGGCAGTAGGTAGAGGTATTTGAAAACTTCCGATAGTGATTGTCAAAGATTTTTCAATAACATTAATACCATTCACTTGGAATTGTTTCTTCGGAAAGTGCACCGTATGCTCACTACCATTGATATGAAAAGTGACCTTGCTTTTATTCCAATCAATAAAAGCCCCTACAGTATTCAAGAAGGGTCTACCAAGGATAATCGACATGTTGTCGTCCTCGGGCATCTCAAGTATTACAAAGTCAGTCAAAATAGTAACATTAGCAACAACAACGGGTACATCCTCACAAATACCGATAGGTATGGCAGTTGATTTGTCAGCCATTTGCAAAGATATTTCAATAGGTGTGAGCTTATTCAAATCAAGTCTATTATATAAAGAGAAAGGCATAACACTAACACCAGCTCCCAAATCACATAAAGAAGTTTTCAGATAGTTCTTTTTCATGGAGCAAGGTATAGTTGGTACTCCCAGATCTCCAAGTTTTTCAGGTACTCCATCTTTAAAAGTATAATTAGCAAGCATGGTGGAGATTTCAGCTTCCGATATTTTTCTCTTATTGGTGATGATGTCTTTCATATACTTTGCATAAGGAGTCATTTTAAGGATATCAGACAAGCGAGTACGCAAAAGACTGGCCTCAGCATTTCAGTAAAGTGTTCAAATTCTTCATCATCTTTCTTTTTAGTTGACTTAGGTGGAAAGGGCATAGCTTTTTGAACCCACGGTTCTCTATCCTTACCATGTTTTCTAGCAACAAAGTCTCTTTTATCATACCTTTTATTTTTAGGTTGTGGGTTATCAAGATCAACTGGTGGTTCTATCTCAACATCATCGTCTGGTTCTTTATTATTTGGTTGACTATCTTCGTGAACCTCATCATTAACTTTTTCATTATCAGAAGGTGAGTGTTCATTAGCAGATTGAGTTTTAGTATCATATATGGAAATTTCATTATCATTATCAGGAGGTTTTTCTACTTCAGGTTCACTAGAAGCATGTGAAGTCCTATCTTTTTTCTTCTTATTTTTCTTTTTAGAAGAACTAGGTGCAGTGGTGTTGTTCCTTTGTGAATCCTGTTCAATTCTTTTTGGGTGTCCCTCAGGATAAAGTGGTTCCTGAAGATAGTTGTGTTGGTTGTGTTGTTCCCTATCATTACTCAACATATTATTCAATAGCAATTCATCTTGATCAACAGTTCTTTCCCTGAAAACACAACCAGCACAACTATCCAGGTGGTCTCTGGAAGCATCGGTTAGTCCATTATAGAAGATATCAAGTATTTAATTTTTCTTAAGAGGATGATCAAGCAAAGCATTAAGTAACTGGCAAAGCCTCCCCCAAGCTTGTGGGAGACTCTCTTCTTTAATTTGCACAAAGTTAAATATTTCCTGTAATGCATCTTGTTTCTTATGAGCAGGGTAATATTTTTCAGAGAAGTAATAAATCATATCCTAGGGACTACGCACACAACCAGGAGCAAGAGTATTGTACCAAGCTTTAGCATCACCCTTTAATGAGAATGGAAATAATTTGAGAATAAAGTAATAGCGAGTTTTCTCATCATGAGTAAAAATGATGGCTATGTCATTCAACTTAGTAAGATGTGCCACAACAGTTTCAATTTCATAACCATGGAAAGAGTCAGATTCAACCAAAGTAATTAACTCTGGATGACAGAGAATTCATAATCCTTATCATCAATAAATATTGGTGAAGTAGCAAACTTAGGATCATATTGCATTCTAGCATTCAAAGATTTTTCTTTATACTTGCATAACAATTTCTCAAGATCATCTCTATCCTTACAAGCAAGAATGTCTCTAGTTGTCTCTTCATTCATAACATAGCCTTCCGGTACCTTAGGCCATTCATATCTAGGAGGGCTAGTTCTAGGGGGTGTTTCAAGATTTTCAGTTTCAAGCTCATCATCAGATTCAACAACATCATGATGTCTTACTCTAGCAATTTGTTCATCAAGGAAATCACCAAGTGGCACATCATCATCATCAAGCAAGGTACTAGCATCATCATGAGTATCATTCATAGTAGAATTAGCATCATCAATAACTTGCGACATATCATGATTAATAGCATGTGGTGGTTGATAACCCACAAGTATAGGGGATTGCAACAGTTTTCGAGGGTAGAGTATTCAACCCAAATTTATTGATTCAACAAAGGGGAGCCAAGAATGTTCTCAAGTATTAGCAGCTAACTTGTCAATTCAACCACACCTGGAAACTTAATATCTACAGCAAAGTGTTTAGTTACAAAGTTATATGATAGTAGTGGTAACGGTGGTAAAAGGTAACGGTGGCAAAAGTAATATTTTTGGTCTTTTATAGTGATGATAACAATAGCAACGGAAAAGTAAATAAGCGAAGAACAATATATGGAAAGCTCGTAGGCAATGGATCGGTGATAAAGAATTATGACAGATGTGATCGATCATGTAATAGTCATAACCTAGGGTGACATAGAACTAGCTCCAGTTCATCTATGTAATGTAGGCATGTATTCCGAATATAGTCATACGTGCTTATGGAAAAGAACTTACATGACATCTTTTGTCCTACCCTCCCGTGGCAGCAGGGTCCTAGCGGAAACTAAGGGATATTAAGGCATCCTTTTAATAGAGTACCGGAACAAAGCATTAACACATAGTGAATACATGAACTCCTCAAACTACGGTCATCACCGGTAAGTATCCCGATTATTGTCACTTCGGGGTTAACGGATCATAACACATAATAGGTGACTATAGACTTGCAAGATAGGATCAAGAACTCTCATATATTGATGAAAACATAATAGGTTCAGATCTGAAATCATGGCACTCGGGCCCTAGTGACAAGCATTAAGCATAGCAAAGTCATAGCAACATCAATCTCAGAACATAGTGGATACTAGGAATCAAACCCTAACAAAACTAACTCGATTACATGATAAATCTCATCCAACCCATCACCGTCCAGCAAGCCTACAATGGAATTACTCACACACAGCGGTGAGCATCAGGAAATTGGTGATGGAGGATGGTTGATGATGTCGATGGCGACGGATTCCCCTCTCCGGAGACCCGAACGGACTCCAGATCAGCCCTCCCGAGAGAGTTTAGGGCTTGGCGGCGGCTCCGTATCGTAAAACTGATGAATCCTTCTCCCTGGTTTTTTTCTCCCTGAAAGTGAATATATTGAGTCAAGGTTGAGGTCGGTGGAGTGTCAGGGGGCCCACGAGGCAGGGGGCGTGCCCAGGGGGGTAGGGCGCGCCCCCCACCCTCGTGGACAGGTGGAGGCCCCCTGACGTGGATCTTCCTTCCAGTATTTTTTATATATTCCAAAATGATTCTCCGTTGATTTTCAGGTCATTCCGAGAACTTTTATTTCTGCACAAAAATAGCACCATGGCAATTCTGCTAAAAACAACGTCAGTCCGGGTTAGTTCCATTCAAATCATGCAAGTTAGAGTCCAAAACAAGGGCAAAAGTGTTTGGAAAAGTAGATACGACGGAGACGTATCAACTCCCCCAAGCTTAAACCTTTGCTTGTCCTCAAGCAATTCAGTTGATAAACTGAAAGTGATAAAGAAAAACATTTACAAACTCTGTTTGCTCTTGTTGTTGTAAATATGTAAAGGCAGCATTCAAGTTTTCAGCAAAGATTATGAACTAACCATATTCACAATAACATTTAGGTCTCATGTTTACTCACATCAATGACATAATCAACTAGCGAGCAATAATAGTAAATCTCGGATGACAACACTTTCTCAAAACAATCATGATATGATATAACAAGATGGTATCTCTCTAGCCCTTTCTGATACCGCAAAACATAAATGCAGAGCACCTTTAAAGATCGAGGACTGACTAGACATTGTAATTCATGGTAAAAGAGATCCAGTCAAGTCATACTCAATGTAAACTAACAGTAATGAATGCAAATGACAGTGGTGCTCTCCAACTAGTGCTTTTTAATAAGAGGATGATGGATCAACATAAAATTAAATAGATTGGCCCTTCACAGAGGGAAGCAGGGATTTGTAGAGGTGCCAGAGCTCGGTTTTGAAATAGATATGAATAATATTTTGAGCGGTATACTTTCATTGTCAACATAACAACCAAGAGATGGCGATATCTTCCATGCTACACACATTATAGGCGGTTCCCAAACAGAATGGTAGAGTTTATACTCCCCCTCCACCAACAAGCATCAATCCATGGCTTGCTCGAAACAACGAGTGTCTCCAACTAACAAGAGTCCCGGGGGAGTTTTGTTTGCAGTTTTTTTGATTTGATTTGCATAAAGCATGGGACTGGGCATCCCGGTGAACAGCCATTTTCTCGTGAGTGAGGAGCGGAGTCTACTCCTCTTGAGAATAACCCGCCTAACATGGAAGATACGGAGAGCCCTAGTTGATACATGAGCTATTCGAGTATACAAAACAGAATGTTTATTTGAAGGTTTAGAGTTTGGCACATACAAGTTTACTTGGAACGGCAGGTAGATACCGTATATAGGTAGGTATGGTGGACTCATATGGAATAACTTTGGGGTTTATGGAATTGGATGCACAAGCAGTATTCCCGCTTAGTACAGGTGAAGGCTAGAAAAAGACTGGGAAGCGACTAGCTAGAGAGCGACAATAGTCATGAACATGCATTAAAATTAGTCAACACCGAATGCAAGCATGAGTAGGATATAATGCACCATGAACATAAATATCGTAGAGGCTATGTTGATTTTGTTTCAACTACATGAGTGAACATGTGCCAAGTCAAGCCACTCGAATCATTCAAAAGAGGATACCACCCTATCATACCACATCACAACCATTTTAATAGCATGTTGGCACGCAAGGTAAACCATTATAAGCTCCTACCTAATTAAGCATGGCATAAGCAACTACAATCTCTAATTGTCATTGCAAACATGTTTATTCATAGTAGGCTGAATCAGGAATGATGAACTAATCATATTTACAAAAACAAGAGAGGTCGAGTTCATACCAGCTTTTCTCATCTCAATAAGTTCGTCATATAATCATCATTATTGCCTTTCACTTGCACGACGAATAGTGTGGATAATAATAATAGCGCACGTGCATTGGACTAAGCTGGCATCAGCAAGCATTCAATTCAAGAGAGAAGACAAGGTAATATGGGCTCTTTGTTAATTCAACAATAATGCATATGAGAGCCACTCAATAATTTTAATCATGGTCTTCTCCTCTCGACCCCCAAAGGACAAGAAAAGAAATAAAACTATTTACACGGGAAAGCTCCCAACAAGCAAAAGAAGAACGAGAAATCATTTTGGGTTTTCTTTTTAATTATTACTACTACAACATGAAAAGTAAACTAACTAAAAGCTACAACTAATAATTTTTTTTGTTTTTCTTAAGGTTTATTAAACACACAAGAAGAAAGCATAAAAAGGAAAATAAACTAGCATGGATGATACAATGAAAAAGTATGACACCGACAACTAGCAATGAGTGTGTGAACATGAATGTAATGTCGGTGAGAAATACGTACTCCCCCAAGCTTAGGCTTTTGGCCTAAGTTGGTCTATGGCCACGGCTGGCCTGGCGGATATCCAAAGTAATAGTTGGGGTCGTACTGTGAAGAAGCCTCGGATTGCCACTGGTTGGCAATCACCTCCAGATCCCACTGGTAATCAGAATGTCGTGGAGGATCAAATTGTGGTTCCGGCTCTGGCTCTGTAGGCGTGACTGGCCTCCAGCGGAACAAGGTACTTGCCTGCAGATAAATCAAACAAGGAAGGAGCAGGCAAGGTACTAGTCTCAGGGTGATTTTTACCAAATATTAATTTGTACTTAAGCGCCTTTTCCCTATTCTTAACAATAAAATGATGTGCTACCTTACTCTTATAATATAAATAAACAGGAGGCAGCAACTTCTCTTCCTTCTCATAATGCCTAATAGGTATGTTAAAGTGTGCAGCGAGGCGTGAGGCGAAGATGCCTCCAAGGATGTGGCCCCTAGTTCGGTTAAGGTTTAACTGCTTTGCAACAATAGCGCCCATACTGAATGTGTCATCATGAAATAAGGCATGACACAAAATAACAATATCAGGGGCACTCAGGTTTCCACAGTTTCCGCACCCAATTAAGCATCTACTAGCAAATATAGCAAAGTAACATAGAACAAGAAAGTGTATGCTAGTAATTCGTGCATCAGAAACCTTCCTCATTTCCCCTACAGTAATGGTATCAATAAACCCATCTACATCGTCACGATGTGGCTCCTCTACGATGCCCTCGAAAGGGATCAAACAAACATGACAAAAATCATGAAGTGATATCTCCTTATGCTCATCATATAAATAAAATTCCACCGTAGGTGGTGAGCTCCTAGCATGGAAATGAAAGTTTTGCACAAATATATTGGTGAGTAAGAGATATTGATCGCGTCGGTCCTAGAGGAAGGCGGTGAGGCCTGCATTCTCAGCCAATTCATAGAAATCTTCATAAATCTCAGCTGCTCTCAAGAAATCATCACAAGGCCATTCACATGGCCGAACCTCCACGGTTCGAGGAAGATTATATTTGGGCCTCTTGTCCTCCTCACTTTGCTTATCCTTCGAGCTTTGGCTCGATGAGCCCCTCAAAAATCTCTTCATATTTTTCTGAAAATTTCTGAAATTTTTAGTAACTTCAAAATAAAAGTGAACCAAACTCAACAAAATTGATAGCAACTACTCCTACAAGTGCCTAGAGGCAATATCATGCATCAAAACTACTTTTGACCATATAAATTTGACATGCAAGCTCAAGAACAGGGTCACCTAAGCAGCAAAAATATGCAATGAATAAAGCACTAGAACAAAAACTAATTGGACCATTGGAGGAGTCACATACCAAGAAAAAATCCCCCAAAGCAGTTTTGTGAGAGGTGCTTTTGAGTAAGGAGATCGAAAATGGCAGCAAAATGAGCTTGGACTCGGGTTTGAGCTCATTAGTGATGTTTGTGGGAGGAAGAAAGAGTGTGTGGTAGCTGGAATAAGTGGAGGGGAGCCACCGTGGGCCCACGAGGCAGGGGGCGCCCTCAACCCTCGTGGCCAGGTGCTTGCTCCCCTTGATGTGTTTTCAGTGCCAGATATTCTCAAATATTCTAGAAAAAATCATATTTAAATTTCAGGGCATTTGGAGAACTTTTATTTTTGGGGTATTTTTTTATTGCATGGATAATTCAAAAAGCAGACATAAATTACTATTTTTGCTTTATTTAACATAAATAACAGAAAGTAAAAAGAGGGTACAGAGAGTTGTGTTTTCTAAATTCATCCATCTCATGCTCATCAAAAGGAATCCACTAACAAGGTTGATCAGGTCTTGTTAACAAACTCATTCTGAAAAACATGGAACTAGAGAATTTTCGAATAACCCTAGGTTACCTCAACGGGGATATGCATATCCCCAACAATAAGAATATCATATTTCTTCTTGACAATAGGAAGAGGAAATTCAAAACCTCCTAAAATAATCGATGGAATTTTTCCAATAGATTTGATACTGTGGACTTGAGGTTGTTTCCTCGGAAAGTGTACCATATGCTCATTACCATTAACATGAAAAGTGACATTGCCTTTGGTGCAATCAATAATAGCCCTTGCAGTATTCAAAAAGGGTCTTCCAATAATAATAGACATACTATCGTCCTCGGGAATATCAAGAATAACAAAGCCCGTTAAAATAGTAACGTCTGCAGCCACAACAGGCACATCCTCACAAATACCGACAGGTATAGCAGTTGATTTATTGGCCATTTGCAAAGATATTTCAGTAGGTGTCAACTTATTCAAATTAAGTTTACGATATAAAGAGATAGGCATAACACTAACACCGGCTCCAAGATCACATAAAGCAGTTTTAACATAGTTTCCTTTAATGGAGCATGGTATAGTTGGTACTCCGGGATCTCCTAGTTTCTTAGGTATTCCACCCTTAAAAGTATAATTAGCAAGCATGGTGGAAATTTCAGCTTCCGGTATCTTTCTTTTATTAGTAACAATTTATTTCATGTACTTAGCATAAGGATTCATTTTAGGCATATCAGTCAAACGCATACGCAAGAAGATAGGTCTAATCATTTCAGCAAAGCGCTCAAAATCCTCATCATCCTTTTTCTTGGATGGTTTAGGAGGAAAATGCATGGGTTTCTGAACCCATGGTGTCGTGGTTTTGTCACGGCAGATGTCCTCGTGAAAGGACTTAGTCGTGGAGCCATCACTACGGGTTAACTTAAAGGTTTTAAACCAGACAAGGAACACGAGAGTTTTATACTAGTTCGGCCCCTTTCGATGAAGGTAAAAGCCTACGTCTAGTTGTGATGGAATTGCTGGGGTTTCGATGACCAGGGAGCGAATCCGCTTTGCCTGGCTCTCGAGCTGTTGTTGTGTGTTGCGTTGTCCCTAAACCGCTGCCAAGTCGTCCCTTTATATACACAGGTTGATGCCCGTCGGTTTACAGAGTCCCGAGGCAGGATCTTTAATGTGTCCAACTCGGTCTCTATCCTTCCTATCTTACAATGCAAGTTACATAAGAAAGTCGGTTTACATCTACAGGCCTTAATCCGCCTTTGGGCCTTGGGCCTTCGTAAAGAGCCACCATCCTCACGTCTTCATGGGCTTCTAATCTTCATAGAGTTAACCCGGCTACTCCTGGCCAGTTTACGTCCAGTAGTAATATCCCCAACATTAGGCCCCAGATTGATATGAACTTGTTCATGTCAATCTTCAACACTTAGGAAACTTCTTGCCCTGGTACCTTCACATGGATCTGTACACCGCCGTGACGTCATCCTTTAGATCCGCAGTAAACCGCCATGACGTCACCTATTCGTTGAAGCCGAAGATGCCCTTTATTAATGAGAATCCAACCATCGAGGTGACAACTTTATTAAAGATCCATTTTCGAGCTCCTCGATTATCGCGCTTGTCGCTTATCTCTTCGCCTTATAAATAGGGCTGAGACCCCTTTTTCTGTTTCCTCCGCTACCTCTTCATATCTTCTTCCTCCTCACGACGTCCCTGCGCCCGAACGCCGCCGTCGTCGAACTTCGCCCCTGCATCAGTGTCAACCGCTGCATCGACCTGGTCGCATCAGAGAAACGCGACGCACCTCCGCTACGTCAATAGCTGTTGTAAACCTTTCCTTCTTTCTTCTGTAGATCCATTAGGGTTCATACGGGTTCATGCCTCTCTTCTCGTGTTCTTCGTCAGCCCATAGATAGCAGAGCTCAATCTTGACGTGTTCCGCACAGTAGCTATGGTACTCCTTATCTCGGCCATTTAAACCAAACCTTAAATACCTAACAACTTGATCTGGATCTTTTGTGAACTGCTTCGGGACCAAACTTTTTTAAGTCTCAATATTTTTCCTTTTCCCGACTTACGGTAGATCCAAACTTTCAATGCAATCTTGTGAAACCTGTTTTCCTTACTTAGTCATTCTTGCCTTAGATCTGTATCTTCCTTATCCGCATAGGCGGTTTATCCTTGTAGAAAATAATCTATCATATGCCATTAGTCCCCTTGTAAACCGCCAATCCCTTTATCTCCATAGTCATACTCCAGTTTAATAATATGTGTATACCTCTGTTTCTGCTTATCACTTTATCATTCATAATTGCATCAGCCTACCGATTTCACATACTTGGATTCCTTTTCCCTGTTGTACCTTATGCATCACCATTAATGAATAGTAAACCGGCATTTATTTTCTTCCCAGCTTTTCACTTGCAATGGCCAAGCAGTTTTATTCCTGTAACTGGGTCCCCTCTCGGGTTACAGAGGAGCAACTGAACGGAATGGCCAAGATTGGTACCTTACCGAAGAAGAATGAAATCCGGTGGCGAGTTCCTGGGACGGAAAATCCTCCTACCACCAAGCAGGGTGAAGTAGTGGTGTTTGTTGATCACATAGGCCGTGGCTTTAAACCGCCCGGATTGAAGTTTTTTCGAGATGTACTTGCCAGCTTTCAGCTCCACCCTCAAGATATTGGACCCAACTCGGTATCCAATATATGCAACTTTCAAGTTTTTTGTGAAGTGTACCTACAAGAAGAACCAACTATCGAGCTGTTCCGGATTTCTTCCATTTAAACCGGTGCACTAAATTTGTAGACGGACCCAATACTGAACTTGGCACGTCTCTATTCAGAAAAGGAAAGAAGTTGACTTTCCTCATGCCAAACTTCACAGTCACCCAAAGGAGTGGAACCAAACTTGGTTCTATTACAGAGACACCTCTCCCGAAGATGAGAACCCTCTGCCGGGTAATCGTGCACACCAGCTCGCTAATACTCATCCACTTCCGCAACGACTAAGTGCCCAGGAACGGGCCTCATACGCACCTCAACTTGCCAAGCTTAGAGCCTTCCTGGCCAACGGTTTAGCAGGCGTGGACTGCGTCCGTTGCTGGATATCCTGGAGCATTTTGTCGTTAAGTCGCCTCTCTAGCTTAATGTGTGAGTATATTGGTGACGTACAAGACTCTCAACGTCACATCAATATTCATCTAACAGATGAAGAAGTCACCGAGTCTGTGAAGAAAATGTTGAACGAACCGGAAGCTGTCTGCAGCAAGATCGGGTTAAGTCCCTTTTACACGCAAAACAAACCGCCTGCTGTAAGTATTATCTGTGCTTCCGCTTTACACCTGATATTTTTTGTACTGTGCTATCTTTGAATACCCTCTGCCCATTCTTAAATAGGGTGATGATCCATTCTGTAAAAAGAAACCTCAAGAGAAAGCGGTGAAGCCTTCTCGTCCTAAAACGAAAGCCGTCAAGAAAACCACAAAGAGGAAGGCACCTGCACCCATCGGTTTAGAGCTTGATGACGACCCGGATGAACCGGAAGCAGAGGTAGAACTTGATTCACTTGGTTCACTTTTCATGCATCTCATTGACAATGATATTTATCAGGAGGACGTTGAAGGCAGCCAAGCTGACAATGCAGAGGTAATTATCCTTTCCTCCGGTTTAGATCCTCTGCCAACACAAAAAATCAGTCAAGCAGTCCGGAAAGTAAGCTTTTCTCACCCTCTTGCTCACTTGGATCCAACATTTATTTTGAAGAAGCAGCAGCACGAGGCTCGCCGCACAATGCAGCACAGCGGCCAAACGGTCACTTCGACCGGTTTACTGAATACCCCAGTCCGAAAATGCCGACCTGAGGTCTCACCCACTTCTGACACTTATTATCCCAAGGCCAGCTATTTCCGACAACCTCTTAACCCGTCCGATTCGAATTATCAGGTGACACCTCCTTCTCTATCCGGCGAATCTACAGCCACATAACACCCTCCTCTTAAAACCGTGGCTGGGTAAGTATTTCAACCCAATCTGTTGATGTTTCACACTTTATATGCTATGCTAACCTTTGCATCTTGTTTTGTTTAGAGCCAAAGCCAGACCCAGTAAGAAGGCTCAGGTGAATAACCCGCCAGAAGACCATGTGGTTATTGAACCGGAGCAAATTGCAGAACTGAAGGGTCCAAATACTGAGGCCACTTTTGATGAACCGTCCCATCAAGATCATAATGTTGATGAACAAATAGAAGTTGATACTGCTGTGCCAGATGATGAGCCGGCAAGTCCAATCCGGGCTGATGACAGACCTTCTAGTTCGGTGAGGACTACTGTCATTCCATCAACTCCAGAAAAGGCTGCTGGAGATAAAGCAGGTGAGGTTATCATTACCGATATTAGCCACACCTCTCCTGGCCATCCTATTATATTGGCGAAACATAGTGCCAAGGAAGAGCATGCTGCCATGGAGAAAGGAAAATGGAGCACCAATTTATCAAGCTACGCCCATCTCAGTGCTCAAGAACTCCACTCTGGTTTTCTAAACCGTCTGCACTCAAACAGTGATTATGAAGCCGGTTTGGTGAATCTGATGAAGGAGCACTATGAGGTATTTTCATCACTTTTCCTTTCTTAAATCCAATTTGTAAGTACCAACTCAAGTAGCCCCCAAGGGCCGGTTTATGATGGTAATCATAAACCGGGACTTTGTAATACCTTAACCCTTGCAAACTTATCCTCCATATATCAGATGATCTTTTGAAATAAACCAGACTTGATCATTGTATTCCTGTAGTTTTCGCCTGTGTAGTCCCCAAGGGCCGGTTTATATTTCCAAGGTGAACCGGGTCTTTAATCCATGCTTCCATTCGAACAAATGTACATTAGCCCCCAAGTGTCAAGGATAATGATTGCATTGTACTTGAGACTTGCAAAAAAAATTATGACAGAGCAAATAGGCATTAGCCCCCAAGTACAAAGTGCATAACTTGTTATACGCTTGGTACTTCAAATATACACAGCCCATTGATGATATATCTTGCCTTTGTTGGCCGAGCTGAGTAAGAAGGACGCTCAAACCGCTGATCTTCAGGAGAACATTAAATCTTAGCAAGCGGAGGCTTCCAAGGCCAAGGAAGAACTGACTAATGCCTTAGCAGCCATGGAGAAGCTAAAGGAAACCTTTAATAAAGAGCGTGCAGACTGGGAGACAGAGAAAGCCGGTTTAGCAAAGAAGGCCGAAGACGCAGAAGCAGCCCTGGAGCCGGTGGTTGAAGAACTGGCCGGCTTAAAATGGCAGATTAATGCCATGTAGTGATGTGTAGATGACATCATACGACAGATGGCAAAGACACTAGAAATTTTGCCGTCAGCGGCGGATGGCAAAGGCCTGCCGTTAGCCACTTAACGGACTGACAGCGCAATTATTGTCGTCCGCTCTCTTTGCCGTCCGCCGCAGACGGCAAAGGTCCTTTGCCGTCAGCCGCCAGGAAGCAGACGGCAAAGTAGCTGTTTACCGTAGCCTACTTTGTCGGAGCCTTTTGCCGTCCGCAGCTGACGGCAAAGGCCTTTGCCGTACGCCATTCATGCCTTTGCTGTCCGCCATGGCAGACGGCAAAATAGCTGATTCCTGTAGTGTGACCTCTGCTATATTTGGTGAGTATCCTCATATGAAGTTTTTCCAATTCATAATATCTTATCAATGGCTGGTTTACTGATGCTTTACCATGACAAGACCCACATCACTCATCTGGGTTCCGATATGCAGATGAAGCTTAAAGCGGCCTATACTTTGATAGAACAGCTGTATTCTGGATCCCAGCGAGCTATTTGCACAGCAGCTTATAACTAGCCTCCTCCAACACTGATAAAAGAAACCATCGAAAAGTTGGCCATGCTGCCTGCCTGGTGGGATGAACTGAAGAGATCAGCCGCAAGGTCAGGTGCACTGACCGCGCTAATCGGGTCCAAGGCATGGATTGCAGATCTTGAACCGGCATATCAGCAAAGGTTATCCTGGTGTGAAGGAAGACGGTTCAGATTTCAACAATGATGATCTCCGAAGGCTGACAAAGGAAATGCGGCCTATAGCAAGCAAATTGGCGGATGACACAGATCTATCTCATTGTCAACCGGTTTATGATGTTGAGGGGAAAAGAGAGCCCGCGCCGATTCATGATATAGAAGATCTTGTTCCGCCGATTCGTAAGCATAGTTATGCCCCTGACATTGACCCTTCCAACCTTATTCATGAAGAAGTCATTTTTCAAGCCTTAACTAGAATCGATTGGTCAACGACTGATTTCCAGCGAGTGGGTAGCGATGAGGAGAATGCACCCGCTCAAGTTGACCCTCAAGCTTCAAGCCGTCTGGATGAAGAATCTTAATTTGGAAGCCGGTTTAATCATTTGCCAAACATGTTGAAACAATTATCCTGTGTGGGCACTAAAGCGCCTTGTAATAGGCTAGTTCAAATACTTATCTGCTTATGCCATCGAGCATACTTGTTTTCCTCGACATTGATAACTCGCCATGCTTTTGGGATCTATTATATGCATAATCCATAGTGGCTTTATTTAGCTTATTCCTGCAAAAAAATTGAAAGTGTCCTAGCGGTTTACCGCTGGACGGGTCATGGTGCCCAAACATATATATAACTTGGATGCCGAACCAAGGCTGTAATATGTAGATATAAAATAGATGATACCTATGGTATATCTCATTTGGCTTACCAACTGTTGTTATAACAAAAGGTGATAACACCAATCTAGAGTGTTGATGACTCCTTGCATCCTTGTCGGTTCATACCGAAATCCTTCTGGGTGATGGTAAACACCGGTTTATGCATATAATTGTGGTGACTTGTAGTCAAACCAGACCGGAGCAATATTATTGCCGGATTAAAACTGACCATGTACTAACAACTTAACATTGAAAGCCATGTCGGGTTGTAATAAACACCGGTTTATCAGAAAATATTCATAAATCCCTTATCAAAAGATGTTTAAAACAACAAATACAAAAGAAGTATGCAAGGCTTTTCATGGGCTACCAGGCTGCTGAGTTAAACCATTTTTCAAAGCCTTTTAGGATGGACCTCAATCTTCAACCAATCATTGTTTTAACTTTGACAAGTTCAGGGTCTATGAGATTGACTTGTCAAACGTTCGATGGGTCATACCAGGTTTACTTGGACGGAGTGGCTTACTTAAAAAGGCAGGATAACCCGGTGTTTTAGGTGAATACACCTGGCTTCCAAGCCTAGCTTGATAACCTATTACAAGGGTGCAAGCTCGTTGTTCTTTGAGAAGCAAGGAGCCCCCAAGTAATATTTGAGCTATGCTCAGTGGTTACCTATGTTTGAGTTGTGCTTTATGCAACAGACTCTCTTTGGTTCCACATAATTTCCTTTTGGCTTTAAGCCTATCAAAAGGTGTAGCTATGGTGTAAATACAACCAAGCCCCCTAGTGATTTCCCTTTTTGGTCTTAAGCCGATCAAGAGGTGTAGCTATGGTTCGAATACGACCAAGCCCCCTAGTGATTTCCTTTATATCTATGTGGCTTTAAAGGTCGGGTTAATAGAACTCCGCCTTGTAAGTAGAAGCCCCCATGTAACCACACATGATGTAAAAAAGAACAGAGACCCCGCTTTAGCTGAGGCTCCAGTTTATTATATAATATATACATTGTCATAAGTATGTACATAAGAAGAGCCTGTGGCTCAAGTATAGTAAGGCCTAAGAAGAGCTATATTCCATGGCCGCTGGGTCTCCTCCTCCAATTTGCGTGAGTCTTTCTGCTCTTGAACATCGATAAGGTAGTATGACCCGTTGTGCAGGTTCTTACTGACCACAAAAGGTCCTTCCCAAGGTGGGGATAACTTGTGCATATCAATCTGATCTTGGATGAGCCGGAGCACCAGATCGCCCTCTTGAAAAGTTCTGGTATTAACCCGACGGCTGTGATAACATCGGAGATCTTGTTGATAAATCGCCAACCACGCCGCTGCAAGATCACGCTCCTCATCTAACAGGTACAGTGAGTCCTGACGTGCCTTCTCATTTTCAGCTTCAACGTAAGCGGCCACACGGGGCGAGTCATGATGGATGTCACTAGGGAGAACCGCCTCTACTCCGTAAACCATGAAGAAAGGCGTGTAACCCATAGATCTATTTGGTGTGGTGTTGATACTCCATACTACGAAAGGTAACTCCTCCACCCAACAACCCGGTGTCCGCTTTAAAGGAACCATAAGCCAGGGTTTAATACCTCTCAACATTTCTTGATTTACCCTCTCTGCTTGACCATTGGACTGGGGGTGATCCACTGACGCTACATCAAGCCGGATGTGCTCACGTTGACAAAATTCCTCCATATCACCCTTGGACAGATTAGTACCGTATCAGTTATAATGCTGTGCGGAAACCAAACCAGAATATCACCTTTTTGATGAATTGGACAGACGTGGCTGCATCACACTTACTAACTAGCTCTGCCTCTACCCACGTGGTAAACTTATCAACCGCCACCAACAGGTGGGTCTTTTTGTCCTTGGACCTCTTAAAGGGTCCAACCATATCTAGCCCCCAAGTTGCAAATGGCCAAGTGATTGGAATCATTCTCAACTCTTGAGCCGAAACATGAGCGCGGCGTGCAAATTTCTGACAACCGTCACACCTTTTTACTAAATCCTCAGCGTTAGCATGAGCCATCAACCAATAGAAGCCGTGACGAAAAGTCTTAGCCAACAAGGGTTTGAACCGGCGTGGTGACCACAATCTCCTTCGTGTATTTCTCCCAAAATCTCACAACCCTCTTGAGGAGACACGCAACACTGAATTGCTCTTGTGACGCTGTAATGATGTAGCTCCCCGTTGATAACGGTCATTGACTTGGATCGCCGGATTATCTGCCGGGCCACTGTTTCATCATCCGATAACTCGCCCCGGTTCATGTAAGCCAGGTACGTGACTGTCCAATCCGATAAACATGCAAAGCCGCCACCAATTGGGCCTCCGGATCAGGAATAGCCAACTCCTCCTCTGTGGGTATCTTGACCGATGGATTATGATGTATGTCGAGGAAGACATTAGGTGGCACCGGTTTACGCTGGGAGCCTAGACGACTTAAAGCGTCTGCTGCTTCATTCTTTCCCCGGTCTATATGGTCAACTTGATAACCCTTGAAATGACCAGCCACTATGTCCACCTCTCATCGATATGCAGCCATGAGTGGATCCTTAGAATCCCAAGTGAAAGATACCTGCTGAGCCACCAGGTCCGAGTCACCGAAGCATTTAACCCGGCTTAAGGTCATCTCCTTAGCCATCCTCAGACCATGGAGTAAGGCCTCATACTCAGCTGCATTGTTAGTGCAAGGGAACATTAAGCGAAGAACATAACAAAACTTGTCACCTCGTGGGGAAGTTAATATGACTCCAGCCCCCGAGCCCTCCAACTGTCTAGGACCATCAAAGTGAACGGTCCAATATGTGTTATCTAGCTTTTCCTCCAGTGCCTGCAACTCTGTCCAATCATTGATGAAGTCCACAAGTGCTTGGGATTTGATTGCTGTGTGAGGCGTATATTTTATCCCGCGAGGTCCAAGCTCAATAGCCCATTTGGCAATCCGGCCAGTTGCTTCTTTGTTTTGAATGATATCTCCCAGAGGGGCTGAACTGACCACTGTGATAGGATGACCCTAAAAATAATGCTTGAGCTTCCGGCTTGCCATAAAAACCCCATACACCAGCTTCTGCCAATGCGGATACCTCTGCTTTGATTCGATAAGCACCTCACTGATATAATAAACCGGTCGTTGAACCGGATACTCCTTTCTAGCCTCCTTACGCTCCACATCAATAGCCACACTAACAGCCCGGGCATTAGCAGCCACATATATAGCAATAAAGGCTCTTTATCGACTAGAGCCGCAAGGACAGGCGGTTCAGCTAACTGTCTCTTCAAATCCTCAAACGCTTTATCAGCCGCGTCGCTCCAGACAAAGTCATCCGTTTTCTTTAGCATCTGATATAAAGAGATAGCCTTCTCCCCAAGACGACTGATAAACCGACTCAAAGCCGCAATCCGGCCCGCAAGACACTGAACGTCATTGATACATGTCGGTTTAGCCAGAGAGGTGATAGCTGTGATCTTCTCCGATTAGCCTCAATGCCCCTGTTAGACACCAGAAAACCCAAGAGCTTGCCTGCTGGAACACCAAAGACACATTTGTCCGGATTAAGCATCATCTTATAAACCCGGAGGTTACTAAAGGTTTCCTTGAAGTCATCTATCAATGTTTCCTCCTTACTAGATTTCACCACAATGTCATCCACATATGCATGAACATTACGCCCAATCTGCTTATGAAGACAAGTCTGAAGACAACGCTGATAAGTCGCCTGGGCACTCTTGAGCCCAAAGGGCATAGATACATAGCAGAAGGCTCCAAAGGGAGTTATAAAAGCTGTCTTCTCCTGGTCCTTAACCGCAATTTTGATCTGATGATAACCAGAGTAAGCATCTAGAAAACACGAATGGTCACAACCCGCCATAGCATCAATAATCTGATCAATACGAGGAAGGGCAAAGGGATCAGCTCAACTCTGTGTAGTCCACACACATACGCCAAGTGCCGTTTTCCTTAAGAACCAGCACTGGATTAGCCAGCCACTCCGGGTGAAAGACCTCCACGATAAACCCTGCGGCCAACAGCCGAGCTACCTCATCACCAATAGCCTTATGCCTTTGTTCATTGAAGCGGCGGAGAAACAGCCTGACCGGTTTAAACTTAGGATCTATATTAAGTGTGTGCTTAGTGAGTTCCCTCGGTACACCTGGCATGTCAGAAGGGTTCCATGCAAAGATGTCCCGGTTCTCATGGATGAACTCGATGAGCGTGCTTTCCTATTTGGGATCCAGGTTAGCGCTGATGCTGAACTGCTTGGATGAATCGCCGAGAACAAAATCAACCATCTTAGTGTCTGTAGCCGATTTAAACTTCAACGCCAGATCATGCTCCGTAGTTGGTTTTTTCAAAGAAGTCATGTCTGCCGGATCAACATTGTCCTTATAAAACTTCAGCTCCTCTGTGGCACAAACTGACTCAGCATCACCCTCTTCACATTCCAAAGCAATCTTCCTGCTCCCATGTACTATGATGGTCCCCTTATGACCCGACATCTTAAGCTGCAGATAAACATAACACGGCCTCACCATGAACTTGGCATAAGCCGGTCGCCCGAACAGGGCATGATATGGACTCTTGATTTTCACCACCTCAACAGTCAACATCTCTGACCTCGAATCATGATCACATCCAAAAGCCACCTCTAGGGCTATCTTGCCAACTAGATACGCCGATCAACCAGGCACCTCACCATGAAAAACGGTGTTCAACGGTTTAAGACTCTTATCTGTTAGTCCCATACGGCGGAAGGTATCATAGTAAAGGATATTGATACTGCTTCCCCCATCCATAAGCACCTTGGTGAACTTATACCCCCCAACTTGAGGTGACACCACTAACGCCAGATGACCCGGATTATCAACCCGGGGTGGGTGATCCTCTCGAATCCATAAAAATGGGTTGCTCAGACCAGCGCAGATACTGAGGCACCGCCGGTTTAATAGAGTTCACGGCCCTTTTATGAAGCTTCTGATCGCGTTTACACAAGCTAGTGGTGAAGACATGATACTGCCAACTATTCAACTGCTTCGGATTACCCTGATAACCCGATTGTTGCTGCTGCTGATTCCCCTGATGGTTATACCCTCCCTGATTACCCTGATTGCCTTGATTACCATGTCCGGTTTGATTGCCTTGGAACCCTGAATCGGAGCTGTTACCTCCATAACCTGGCACATGAAATCCACCTCCTGAACCACAGGCAGGCCAATTTCATATTGAAATAGATTGGAATTTATGAACTCCCGCATAATAAAGCAATCCTTCCAAAGATGCGAAGCTGGCCTCTCCTTCGATCTGTGTTTTGGGCAAGGCTGATTTAGCAGTTGTTCAAGATTAGCACCTGACCCTCCACCCCGTTGGGGCGGTTTACCCTTGCGACGCTGACTGTTATCCTGGGCATTGGTGTTAGCCACAAAGTCCAAGCTATTGTCTGCCTTGCGCTTACCATTGTTCCCATGACCTGTCGGATTATGCTACTGCCCCTTGGCATTGCCGTTCTTTTTCCCCTTCCCCGGCTTGTCATCCTCAGACTCAGGGTCTTTGGTACTATCTGAATCGGCATATTTCACCAAAGCAGCCATAAGGGTTGACATGTCATTGCAGTGACGTTTGAGCCTTCCCAACTTTAGTTTTAATGGCATAAACTGGCAATTGCCTTCCAACGTCAAAACTACTGTATCCGCGTTGATGCGGTATGACGAATGCATAATGGCTGAGACTCGCTTCACCCAATGGGTTGTAGACTCCCCATCCTCTTGAACACAAGCGGCCAAGTCCACAATCGGCATAGGTTGCTTACATGTATCCTTAAAATTCTGGATAAACCGGTTTTTTTAACTCGGCCCATGACTCGACGGAGTTAGCCGGTAAGCTCTTTAACCAAGTACGAGTTGTCCCCTCCAACATGATGGTGAAGTACTTAGCACACACCGCTTCATCCACGTCCAGCATCTCCATCGTCATCTCATAACTCTCAACCCATGACTAAGGGGATAAATCGGCAGTGTAATTGGGCACTTTACGAGGGCCTTTAAAATCCTTGCGTAGTCGCACATTACGCAAAGCGGGGGTGAGACACGGCACCCATAAAGAACTGAAGACCACACCTAGCTCCACTGAACTGGTAGGATGAACTGGAGTAAGCTGACGAGTCGCATGTTGTGCTGCTAACTCGGCTTCTCGACGTGCACGACCATGATCCACCACATCCTGCACATTAGCACCACCACCCACCGGGTTATGGCCTCGCGGCGAGTTACGGTGATGTGTACTGCTTGAGATGGCC